>NC_091572.1:21205531-21210531 GCF_042767895.1 Penaeus vannamei
TCTCTCCCTCCCTCGCCCTCTCTCCTCTATCTCTCCCTCCCTCGCCCTCTCTCCTCTATCTCTCCCTCCCTCGCCCTCTCTCCTCTATCTCTCCCTCCCTCGCCCTCTCTCCTCTATCTCTCCCTCCCTCGCCCTCTCTCCTCTATCTCTCCCTCCCTCGCCCTCTCTCCTCTATCTCTCCCTCCCTCGCCCTCTCTCCTCTATCTCTCCCTCCCTCGCCCTCTCTCCTCTATCTCTCCCTCCCTCGCCCTCTCTCCTCTATCTCTCCCTCCCTCGCCCTCTCTCCTCTATCTCTCCCTCCCTCGCCCTCTCTCCCCTATCTCTCCCTCCCTCGCCCTCTCTCCTCTATCTCTCCCTCCCTCGCCCTCTCTCCTCTATCTCTCCCTACCTCGCCCTCTCTCCTCTATCTCTCCCTCCCTCGCCCTCTCTCCTCTATCTCTCCCTCCCTCGCCCTCTCTCCTCTATCTCTCCCTACCTCGCCCTCTCTCCTCTATCTCTCCCTCCTTCGCCCTCTCTCCTCTATCTCTCCCTCCCTCACCACATTATGTATTTCAAAGATTATCGATTTCCACTATTCAGTATTCCGTAGCAGTAGACCGGGAAGGTTCTTGGGTGAATGTTTTGCATGGGACACCGATATCATTTCATTGCGTTATCGTTATCGTTGTTATTATCGTCATTATCACTTTCATCACCATCATTATTATCACTATCAATATTATCGTTGTTATTACTGCCATTATTGTCATTATCATCATTATCACTATCATCATCATCATCATCATTATCATTATCGTCATCGTCATCACCATCACCACCACCACTACCATCGTTATATGACCATCGTTAATTTCATCATCATCGTTTTCGTCTCCCTTTCATTTCTCCCAATGCCAGCCTCCTCCTTTCACCGCCGTGTCCTTCCATCAATCCATCACCTCGTACTCCGTCAATCCACGTCCTTTTTTTATTTTTTCCCGTCTTTTCCTTTATTTCTTCTCCATTTTTTTTTTTTTTTTTTTTACCTTTTTTAACCTCTTCTTTTATTTCTTGTCCAAGTTTTTTTTTTTTACCTTTTTATCCTGTCCGTTATTTCTTCTCCAAGTTTTTTTCTTTTTACCTTTTTTAACCTTTTCTTTTACTTCATCTCCAAGTTTTTTTGTTTTTTTTTTTACCTTTTTGCCCTGAGAACTGAAGAGCTGAAGCATGAGCGAATGCCTGGTAGCGAACCTTGTTAGGAAATTTCAGTTTTGAGAAACGCTGTCCCGGGTAAACATGGCGAAGATCAATCCTTTTTATTTTTATCGATTTTTTCCCGTAAGTGTTGACGCAGAAAGGCAGGAAGAGTCAGTGGGTGATGGGAGGAAAGTCAGAGGCGGAGGGGAAGAAAGAGGGAGAGAAGGTGAGGTGAAGAAAGAGTTGAGTGTGAATGTACGAAGGAGAGGGAGAAGGTAAGAATGAAAGTAAAGGTAAGGGGAGGGTAAAGACAAGGAGTGGGTAAGAATAAAAAAATAGAGAATAAGAGTAAAGAAAAGAAAGAAGCGACAAGGAGAAAAACAAAGACAAGATGAAGAAAATCCCTTAAGTGAAAGAAAAAAAAAGGAAAGCGACGAAGGAGCTGTTATCGACAACAAGAAACTTTCCACCAATCAGCTCCATTGTTATCCTCACGTTCCCGGGGTTGCCAAATCAGTTAACGGAACATATTCCAACCTTATCCTACCCTCTCTATCTTTCCTTTCTCTCTGTCTTTTCCTCCTCCCTTAGGTCCCGCCTCTTACCAATCCCCAACCTGTCTCCCCGCCATGGAGCTTCGATCAAAGGAGACGAATAATAATAACCTCGTCTCCCCCTCCGCGCCGTCCGCCCGCCGCGTCGCAGCTGTCACGCGGACCATCAATGGCGCGGAAACGTGAATGCGCGGGAAACGAAATGGAAAACATCTCGCCATAATTTCCCCTCTCCTTCACACCTCATAACGAACCTCTCGCTCGCCGATGAGGGAGAAGAGAGGGAAAGGAGGGGAAAGGGGAAGAGGGAGGAGGAATTATACATCGATTCATATCGACCCAACAGCCAACGTAAACGGCCTGTGCAAACTAAAACAATTTTACGCCTTTTATCCCTCTCTGTCTGATCGCGTCTCCGAAACTTTAGATTCTCATCTGACTTCTCAGACTTGACTAGAATCTAATTACTTATTAGTTTCGAAGAAAAAAAACACACAAAGAAATATAATCAAGCCTTCACTTCCGGCCTATAGTTTACCCGATTTGGAGAAGTCATTAGTGTAATGTTACGTGGAAGCGAGCGAAGTTCAATTACCTGGAACAGCCAATCTCGTTTCGTTAATCTAAATGACTTATCTTTAATTAAAAAAGATCACTGCGTCGCTGTGTTTCTTTCTTTCGATTTACAAGTCCGTCTGACTTCGCTTTGACAAACGCTCAAAGATGAGGAATTTAGCATATGATTTAATGCCATTTGGATCATTTTCTTGTCTATTGTTTTCGCATCAAATACACGCATAGCTAGTTCACTTAATTGACTTTTAAATTAACTTCTCATAAAATTATAATCATCTAAGACCGAGCAAGTCTGATTACATTCTCTCTCCCTCTCTCCCTCTGTATGTGTCTCTCTGTCTCTCCCTGTGTATGCGCGCGCGCGCGCGTGTTATATAAAATCTTCAATAAATTCCAAGCACTACAAATTATCCAACAAAAAGTTGACAGTTCGCTCAAAGAGATAGCAGGCTTCATAAAAACAACTTCACAATTACCAACATAAATTGAAATAAAATCAAACTCACAGAAAAAAAAATCCATTAACACTAATTACACAAGACGCCCTCAATCTCCAAATGCCCTAATTAAATTTTTTTTTACTGAATACAAAGGGAAAATCGACCCAAATAGCCTTCTGAAAAAGGTAATTTGCTCTTCCCCTTTTAAGCAGAGGTAGACACTGATAAACCGAGAACGGAACGAATGGCCGAGTCTGTTCGGGTCGGGTTTTGTCGTTCGGTCTCGTTTGGTCGTCGGGTCTGATGGTTGAGCTTGTTCGGGTCGGGTTTTGTCGTTGGGTAAAGTCGGGTCTGGTCGGGTTTCGTCGTTGGGCTAGGTCCAGACTGGTCAGTTTCGGTCATTGGGTCGGGTCGGGTCGGGTCGGGTCGGGTCGGGTCGGGTCGGGTCGGGTCGGGTCGGGTCGGGTCGGATCGGATCGGATCGGATCGGATCGGATCGGATCGGATCGGATCGGATCGGGTCGGGTCGGATCGGGTCGGGTCGGGTCTGGTCGGATTTTGGCGTTGGATCAGGTCAAGCCAGATCGGTCGGATTTCGCAGCTGGGTCTGGTGTAGTCGAGTCGGGGCTTGTCGGATGAGGATCCCGGACCAAATCTGGTTCTAATCGTCGGCTGATGCCATTATTGGAAATCTAATGGCAATTTAGGAGGAGTCACTTCCTTTGATTTCATGAGTTACATCAAAATGAAATACTGAATGCAAGTGAGTGAACGGGTAAGTGTGCGAGTGAAAGAGTGAATAGGTAAGTGAATGAGTGAGTGAGAGAGAGAAAGAGTGAATAGTTAAGTGAATGAGTGAGTGA
Organism: Penaeus vannamei; assembly: GCF_042767895.1. Classification (NCBI taxonomy): domain Eukaryota; kingdom Metazoa; phylum Arthropoda; class Malacostraca; order Decapoda; family Penaeidae; genus Penaeus; species Penaeus vannamei. The sequence continues at coordinate 21,209,141 of NC_091572.1, forward strand.
GAGAGAGAGAGAGAGTGAATAGGTAAGTGAATGAGTGAGTGAGAGAGAGAGTGAATAGGTAAGTGAGTGGGTGAGTGAGTGAGTAAAGGAGTGAATGAGTAAAAAAAGCAAGTAATCAATTGAGTAAGTGAATGATTTACCGATGGTAAATAAAATGACGATACATATTTTAATACAATGATGACGACGATACTGCATATGTCACCGATGACGCCAATGATAATAGCGCCGATGACAATGATGATAACGCTTCTTTACTTACTTATACGTTGCAAAAAGTGTCTTCAAAACGTACCTGCAAAAACAAAAAAAATATACATCATTAGTATACATCCAAACGAGATTATCAAAAACAACTCAATTTTTAATAATAATAATAATAATAATAATAATAATAATAATAATAATAATAATAATAATAATAATAATAATAATAATAATAATAATAATAATAATAATAATAATAATAATAATAATAATAGTAAATATTATAATCATCATAATTACAATAAGCAATACATGTATAATATAATACTAGCAAAATAATACTAACGATAACAATAACAATAATAATAATCTCAAGTGCTAACAATAGTAATAATAACAATGGTAATAATGCCAACAACAATAACAACAACAACAATACCACTACTACTACTACTAATAAGCATCAATAAATGACAATAATTAAAAAAACAATAGTAATAATACCCATGCATATACGACCACCAATAAACCTGCAATAACATACTAACAATAATAAAAAGGAAAAAAACAAACGAAAGAAAATCTGTAAACAAACAAAGACAAAACAAACACAAGAAGACTCCACAAAACGATGTCCCCTTACCTACTCCCCACCCCCACCCCAGGACCTACACCCACGCCTACCTCATCCCCCATCCCTCACCCCCACCCCCACCCCCACCCTCACCCCCACCCCCTCTCCTTCCTACCCGTCGGCGAAAACACGGCAGCGCTAACAAGCCATACAACACCGAAGGAAATTCGCTTGCCTAATGCTTTTGTCCTTGGAGGGAGGGGGGAGGAGGGAGGAGGGAGGGGGAGGGGAGGGGGGAGGAGGGAGGAGGAGGGAGGAGGGGGGAGGGGGAGGGGAGGGGGGAGGAGGGAGGGGGAGGGGAGGGAGGAGGAGGGAGGGGGGAGGGGAAGGGGAGCGGGAGTAAGAGGAGAAAGGGGTGGAAGAGGGAGAGGAGAACGGAGAGGAAAAGAGGAGTAAGAAGTAGGGAGGAGGAAGGAGGAAGGAGGAATAGGAGGTGGAGGAGAAAGAGGAAGAAGGAGAAGAAGAAGAGGAGGCGTAAGAAGTGTAGTAGTAGGGAAAGGCAAAAGAGGATGATGAAAAGGGGAAGAGAAGGAGGGGACGTTGGAACCAG
>NC_091572.1:21218031-21220531 GCF_042767895.1 Penaeus vannamei
TTTGCGTGCATTTGCGTATGTGCATGTGTCAAACATATCATATTACCATACCATATACATTTACTCCGTTCACCTACACCTTACTCCAAAATCTAGTATAAACCTTAACCCTTCCTCGAACGTCACAAAATTCCCACGGAAGCCCCCCGACGCTCAAAAAAATAAATAAATAAATAAAAACAATAATAATACCAATAAAAAAATAAATCCAAAACAAAAGTGTTTTTCCAATCGCGTTCCGACAACAGCGCCCATGAATCTCCTTCTCCCAAGACGACCACGACATTTTCTGATTTGATTTCCCGGCCGCCGACTCCACGCCTCGGACCGACGCGGCGCCTCCTCCTCAGATGAGCCTGCGACAGACATCCGGCCTGGCAGCGCGGGGGACACGCAGGGAATAAAGGCAGACGCCCAGGTAGACACGCGAGGGGGCAGATGGTGAAGGAAGGGAGGAATAAAGTGAGGGAATGAGAGACGAAGGAAGAGATAGAAAAGGAAGATAATCAGAGACGAAGAAGAGATAGAAAGGGAAGAGAATCAGAGACGAAGAAAGAGATAGAAAAGGAAGGGAATGAGAGACGGAGAATGAGATAGAAAAGAAAGAGAATCTGAGACGTAGAAAGAGAGAGAAACGGAAGAGAATGAGAGACGGAGAAAGAGATAGAACAGGAAAAGAATGAGATACGAAGGAGACAAAACCAAAATAATAATGGATTAGAATGAGAGAAAGAGAAGGAGAGATAGAGACCGAATAATAATCAGAACGAGAGACAACGAGAGGGAAACAGGTCTGAAACAACATAAGAATAAGAAAGAAAAACAAAAGAGAGAAAAGAACAGAACCCCAAATGCTAGACAACAACAAAAAGAATAAAGAAGACGAAAACGAAAGAGAGAGAAAGTAAGGACACAAAAGGACTCGAACGCAAGCCAAGGCGCAGCACGGGGGCCAGTGCAAGACGACCCCCCCCCCCCGCGCCTTTCAACTGGAGCAGCCCCATCCATCAACTCTGGATGGAAGGAAAGTCCCTCCTCCTTCAATCTACGTCGTCGCCCCCCCCCTACTACCCCGGCCTCAGTGGGAGAGCGAGAAAACCCCCCCATGCTTCAAAACACTTCTTTAAATAAATATAACCTTCTAACCTCCATTCGGGTGCCTGTCACTCCCTCCCCTTTCCCCCCGCCCTTGCCTTACCTCACCCGCCTCTCCCTCTCCCTCTTTCTCTTCTTTCGGAGTTATCCTTGTCCCCTCTCCTATCCCTATTCCAAGCCCCTCTCTCTCTTTCTCCCTTTTCCAAGTCCTCCCTCTCTCCCTGCCTCCCTCCTTTCCACTCCCCTTTCCCTCTCCTTCCCCCTCCCTCTCTTCCTCTCTTTCTCTCTCCCTGTCTCCCTCCCTCCTTTCTCCTTGCCTCCCTTTCTCTCATATCTTTCTCTCTTCTTCCCTCTCCCTGTCCCTCCCTCCCTTACCTCCCCACGAGCACAACATCAGAGCCAACGATGGTCTTTAAATAGAGTTGCGAAAGAAATACCATACATATATATATACATTTCTTCCCACTTTTTTTCCATCGAACACTAGTTCCGTTTATTGATTTATCGTTTTTTGTGTCTTTTTTTCTTCGCCTTCCTTACGTTCCTTTTGCGTCTTTGCCTCTGACGTTAATCAAGGAGAGCTTAGGCCTAATCGGAAGACGTAGTAGGCGGGGTTAGGGAAAGGGGCGGGATGGTGGGGAGAGAGGGGGGGGAGCGAAGAAGAAGAGAGAGAGAGAGAGAGCTAAAGGAGGGAAGGAAGGGGGGACGGAGGGAGGGAAGGAGCGAAGAGTAGAGAGAGATAAAGGAAGGAAGGAAGGAAGGGAGGAAGAGAAGACGAGAAGAGGAAAGAAAGCTAAGAAGGAAGAGAAGACGAGAAGAGGAAAGAAAGCTAAAGGAAGGAAGGAAGGGAAGAAGGGAGTGAGGAGAGGAGCGAAGAGTAGAGAGAGCTAAATGAAGGAAGGGAGGGAGGGAGGGAGAGAGGAAAGATGGAGAGAAGCACAAAGGAAGAGAAATGATACAGGAGGAAGGAGGGTGAAGAGCTCATTATTCCTCTATCGAAGATCTTACACAAAACACGAACAAGATCAAATACACATCTAATCCTCAAGGGAAAGTGATGAGGTTGACAGGGTCTCCTTGCGCTATTCAAAATGTTATAGGTTCACCAAAAAATCACATAAATAGGCCTAAGAAAATAAATCATGAATAATATAAAATACATCTATGGTGCTTCTCTGTACCTCCCTCCCTCGGCCTTCTTGTACTGCCAGCGGCGTATAACTGTCTCAAACATCATTACTATATGTTCTTTTTTCCATTCTTCGGACTTTTAAGCTGTCCAGGGCATTACACGTTTCAACCATGCCTTTTCTTACCTCGTTTCCCTTTAGCCTCGACTAAAATAGCCCTTACTCTTTTATCTCCCCTGGACAAAAAATAGAGAGAAACGCCAACGAAAAAACAG
>NC_091572.1:21230531-21235531 GCF_042767895.1 Penaeus vannamei
TGTGTTATTTTCAAACGATTAAACTGCCTTTTGCCAGCCTATGAATACAGACGTCCAGGAACACTCACCTGAGAATTGTTGTTAGTCCAGCCCAACAAAGAACCTCGGCCAATTTCAGTTGGAAAGGTTTATGAAGTCCTAAATTAGCTTCCTCGATAGTACTTTCAGTAAAATGTATAACGTGTGTGATCCGTGTATATCCAAAATTTCCAATAATGTTACAACTGGAAGATAAACACAACACTGCCGGAGCGACCGTCTAGTACACCACCACTCACAACATCTGATGGTACACTGAAACAGCTGATTTGGTTGCGGTGAGATGACAGTGGCGCCGCTAGGTTAGCGCTGAGTTGCTAGTTTGTATTGAGGAGAATATTTTTACTCCTACAAAGAGTGATTTTTTTTATATTTTGTATTATGATTATGATCTCTTGCAAGTATTCATTCTGATTTATTTCGTAGGGTAAACGATGTCAACGTTTAGGTAATTATAACTTACTGCTACTTTTAACTGGAATTTTCGCTAGATACGGCTTTATTTAGTTATATCAGTAAATCTTGTTATTCATTAATGTCTATCTTTTCTATCTACCTGTTCTGAATGTTTATGACACCAATACATATATCTACCAACCCATTTATCTATCTCTTTATCCATCTGTGCTTAGTAAAATTCTTAAACTTGGAAATGAGTCTTTTATCAGTAACTACCTCACTCTCATTCATTATACAGACATGCATGCATGTGTGCTGAATATACATTTTTTAAAAATATATCCAGATGTTTTCTGCGTGTTACATAAGTTTATACAAATATATAAATTTATTTTTTAATGTATAAACAAGTTTTGCGCTATCTAGCAGAAAACATTGCAATAATGCTTAGCAGCGTGCAGGGAGTCTGTTCATTTTTAATAATATAATACACTGTACAAGAAATAAAAAAACGGGAAATGATCATGTATTTCCACAGACAAGAGATATATTAATAAAAAAAACGAAGGAGTGAAAAGGCGAAGATAGATTAGAATTACAATTTAGAAAACTGTAATTGTTTACTGATTTTTTAATGTGTCGATTATTATAGTGATTCATTGCCTTTATATTTAGGTTTACGTTTATACTTATCATTGATGCTAGATCCAAATTGGCAATGCTGTTTCTTTTCTGTTTATGAAGAAAACGAGATTCAAAAGAAAATTTAGAAAACGAAATATCTTTAGCAGTAACTATGATAAGTAAGCGTTCATCGCGTTTTTTTAACGGGATATTAGAGATTGCTTCGTGTGTCTGAAAATATTAGAATACATTCATGAATGTTTTGGTGGTTTGTGTAACTACGATCACTGTGGATGGTACCGTATGTTTAAAACAGGACACTCTAGTACATTGCTTCTATTGAGAGATCATTTATAACGAAAATTTATCGATGTCAATCTTGGAGGGATGTTTGTCGCCAGATAATTTTCTAGGTAATCGTTTCTCCCTTGTTTGTCTTTTATTCCTGTCTATTTTCTGTAACTACGATCACTGTGGATGGTACTGTATGTTTAAAACGGGACACTCTAGTACACTGCTTCTATTGAGAGATCATTTATAACGAAAATTTATCGATGTCAATCTTGGAGGGATGCTTGTCGCCCGATAATTTTCTAGGTAATCGTTTCTCTCTTGTTTGTCTTTTATTCCTGTCTATTTTCCTCTATCTTTATTTTCCATGTATATTAAAGAGTTGTATATTACAGCGATAGTTGCTGCTAGTTTCCCCCGTTTCTTCTCATCGGATGGCTTTTCCCATATATATATATATATATATATATATATATATATATATATATATATATATATATATATATATATATATATATATATTTATATATGTACATGTACATGTACATGTACATGTATATGTATATGTATATGTATATGTGTATATATAATATATATATATATATATATATATATATATATATATATATATATATATATATATATATATATATATTTCACTGGTATACTCTTCCAAAACCAACTATAGTTGTCTTCCAGTTTTAAATTTTTCACCACTAATTTTTTCTGTAATTTCGTTGGTTAAAGAAAGAAAATCTTTTGTCACCTATTTAGATAATTGCAATTATGCTGTCATATTAGACTAGATGAATAAAAAGCAAATAAATGTAGAACAAATAATCCTTTGAATGTAGTTCCCTACTATAAAAACTTTTTTTTCAGATATAAATCAGTATGATATATTATAACAGAGGAACTACTAGTTCCAACTCTGTGAGGTACACAGATAAACCATTGCAAATTTTCAGCTTCTTTATTTTGATCATTTCTTCTTGTATAATGGGGGGTGGGGGATTTTTGTGAAGATGACAGAAGAAAAAACAGAATGACATTATACTTTTTGACATCCTGAGTCCAGTTTCTGAAAAGGTGTAGCATGACTATAAAATATTAACATTGAGAAGGATGAGAAGAAACAGAGAGAAAGTGTGTGAAAATAAAGACTGAGAGAGGGAAAGAGAACGAGAGATGGGATAGATAGGATGAGGGAGAGAAGGAAGAAGAGCGAGAGGGAAGGTGATGAGCAGGAGAGGGAAGGAGAGCAAGAACAGAAAGAGAGAGGAGGAAGAGCAAGTGTAATGGTAGAATGTGATGAGGAAGGGCAGGGAAGAGAGAAAGGGAGAGAGTGAGAGGAAAGACAAACTGAGAGAAGAAAGATGAAATAGAGGAAGAAGGGGAAGTGAAGGAAGGAAAGAAGGGGGACAAGTAGACGAGAAAGAGATTTTTTTTTTCTCTTAAAAATAATGTATAAAAAGGTTATTAATAAACATTTGTAACTAGTATCAAGATTCTTAATAGGAAATGCTGCATACAAATAAATATACAAGTTATCATGTATATTAACAAGCATATCAAAATTTCCACATGTAACATTTGATAAGTTCAAAAGTTCTTTTCCTACTAAGCTCTTTAAACAGTTTACACTTTTCAAAAAATGTTCAAAAACAACCAAAATGGACACTGCCATCAAAAGCAGAGGCATATGAATTTTCAAATGGACAAACTTGTACTAACATGGGTTTGCATTTTAACCCTGTGCTTCTCTTGCAGCTTTCCTCTCATAATATCTTTGCAGTGCAAAGTCAAACTTCTCTCCTACAGTTCGTTTCTCAAAGAGTTTGCGAATCCTGTCCATTCTCTTCTCTTTCTCTTCCACTTCATTCTCTTTCTTCACCTTGGTACCTCCTTCTTTCTGTGACTTATTATCCACCTTTCCATCTTTAGACTTGTCTGTACTGCGTTTCTCATCTTTGTTGTTTTCCTTTGTACTCTCTCTCCTGTCTGGAGATTTTGGTTCTTCCTTAATCTTCACCCTTTCCCGACTCCTTGATCGCCTCTGTGGTGAACGAGATCGTCGGTCACCAGTCTTCCTTCGTTGTGGACTTCTTGACCTGCTGTGTCTAGCATGGCGATCCCTTGATCTTGATCTGTGTCTGCCCCTGTTGGATCTTTCTCTCTCCTGAGACCTATCCCTTCCAAATTTCCGCTCTCTTGTCCTGTCATATCCTCTTCCTCTTTCCCAAGTTTTCTCCACATCCCTTCTTCTCTCTCTTGAATGGCTGCCTTCCCTCCTCCTCTCTCGTGAGTGACTCCTTTCTCTTCTCCGTTCCCTGGACCGGCTTCGCTCTCTCCTCCTCTCATGCGAGATACTTCTCTCTCGTCTCCTTTCTCTGGAGTTGCTCCTTCCCCTAGACCTGTCATCACCTTTGTCCTTTCTGTCTTCTGCTGCTCTTAGCCTCTCTCTCCTCTCTCTGTATGACTCAACCTTCTCCTCTTCCTCTGAATCTGAAGAGGGAGCACTGCGCCTTGCCACTTTGTTTTGTCCTCGCACCTCTCGCTCAGGAGACTCACTCAAATCCCGCTGGGTCCGATAGTGTTTCTGACGCCTGTTGTCATCCTGTCGCCGTATAATCTCGGTCTCTCCATTGCCAGCTGCACCATCACTGTTTGGTTCTTTCTTGATGACAATATCCTCTGGTTCCTTTTTTATAGCAGATTCTCCCATTTTTTGCTTAAAAATGTGGTTGTAGAATGCACCAAAGTTCTTATGCTTCATTACATCAATTTGTTCTGAAGAATAAAATGAAAAAAATTATGTAACCATTTATCCAATCTGTAATTCAGACTTACAATAGCTATACATTGTCTCTATACTGTCTTTTGAGCTCTATGTAATACTGCATATAAATTCATAGCCACACTTTTTTTTTATCTATGAATATGGACTTTAAAATAAAAAATTAATGATTTCAAATAACCCTCCTTTGAGATTAAAAAAAAAAAGAAAAGTTGAAATCTGCATTCTGATAGCAGAAAAAGATAAACATTATAACTACACAAACACACACCTTCCTGTAGTTCTTCAAGTCTCGCTTTCTCTTCTGCTTGTTTTAATTCTTCCATTTTCTTGAGGTAAGAGGCTGTGACAAATGACTCCTTATCAGCAAATTCTTCCCCTTCCATTTCACGCTCCTTTTGAACTTGCCTCTCTTTGCGACGTTCCCCTTCCAATTTACGCTTCTCAGCATGCTTCAAGATGTTGTGGATATATTTTGGCTGCAAATATGGGAGAGAAAATAAAATACTTGTAAAAACACATTTCTATTCCAACAGCTCTCCTTATAAGAAAACACCTTATACCCTTAACTATGGCTGCATTGAAAGCCATATATACTGCTAAATATGGCTCTGACTACTAATATACATTGCTAATGTAAGAACAATAGACCTCTTGGAATATTTGATTTACAAATCAAGATGACGTGACTCAGAATATACCATTTGGAGATAAAATAAACCCTTGATTAAATATTAATCTTCTATTCTCATATCATTAATTCTTCTTTTGATTAATACATCATTTAGAAAATATGTATTCATCAACCTATCTTTGGATTGTATTGTATTTCTAAAACTGCATACTTCAT
>NC_091572.1:21255531-21270531 GCF_042767895.1 Penaeus vannamei
GGAGTGTGATGATACAGCAACTGATACTCCTTTGAAAATGCTATAATGACAAAATATGCACACATATCTACAAAAGAACAGAAAACATGGATATCATCGCATCATAATATGTGACTACATACCAATCCTAAGACACAATACATTGTAAGAACAGAAGAACATGATGTTATCCTCACTAACTGTTGCCTCATTCAAAGTGGCACTGCAATGTTGCACAGGCACACAACTTTTATAAACTCTCAAGAAATCTGTCACCAATTACCCTAATTCATCCTTGTTTATACCAGTCAAGTTACATCCATTAACTGTGGCCAATTGCTGGAATGATTAAACTCTACAAGTGATCAAATACTGATCAACTATTCTTACCATTTTCCTTTCCTAAATAACTCTGAATAGAAGACTGTTTCACCTTTCTCAATGCAATTACATCTAATCTTAACCGGTCAATAAACCGATAGTTAAAGAGGCACTGGGAATGTTATAACACAATACTGGAGATTTTCCCAGCCCTAAATCCTTATGCTGAACTCCAATTTTCTGCCCTTTGTGTATTAGTTAACACACTCTTGAATGTCACCGCAATCTGGGATAACAAGAAACCTTCAGCATGAAGTAGCAGAAGTGTCTCTGCTCTTGAACATTTGCAACTGGTCCCCTACTAAGATAGCCTACATAATTGAAGAAGAATTTCAAAATATCTTTCTTTAACAAAATGCAGAGCCAATCTTGGGACACAAAAGCCTCCAAGTAGAAAGTAACCTCTGGCATCCAGACCAAGTCAGGACTTAAAGAAAGAAGAAGAGACAACTAGGAATTTACACAAAAAAGAAGACTGAACTAAAAGAGAAATAGTAGTGAAAAGAGAAAGAGATAAGAGATGATGGATGCCAAAAAACAGCTGAGATAAGTTACGTTGGTAATTGTTTATCTACAGAGAACTATGACTGCAATAAACTAAATCTTTGTGGTAATTAACATGAAGAAATAAAAAAGGAAAAAATACCTCAGTGCATTTTCTCAATAGATCTCGCTCTCTGCTGTTTATTCCATCCTCTAACATACAACATACATGCATATCTCAGACTTTTGGTGTGACAACTGCCAAAAAAGAGACAAGAAAGAAAAGAGAGAAAAAATAATAATAAAAAAGTAATAACACTCAAAAAAATATTTGGTATCTATTGGTAGACTGAAATACTTCATGCTCACCAGAGTAAGGATTTCAAGCATGCTATCTATCTTGAGCTAAACCTTTATTTACAAACAGGACTCACAGGAAACATATGAAGGCAACTACAGAGAGAACAACTAAATAACAACAGAGCTCCGATAACGTAACACGAGCTGTAAGTAATTTAGGAAATGTACGACTGAGATCCACAGTATTAACACAACTGCTGCCTTCTGCAAGATTTCCCAAAGTCTGAAAGAGAAAAGGACACTAGTTAGCAGGGCACAGAAGTGTCAAGATTTGAAACAAACTAAGAAATATAACATTCAAGGAGACTGCACACTGTCTGTACATTTTTAAAGTAAAATCTCCCTATTCCAAAAGAATACTATTTTTCACCTATTTCACTTTTGAGGTATCCAAAAAAAAGTTTCTTAGAGCCTCACATTTTATTGAGGTAACTTACATATTCCTTTATATGTAACAACTGACGAGAAGCACCAGGTGACTAAAGGATATCTATAAAACTACAAACTTGACCTTAACTTAAAAGTAAAGGAGGAAGAAGAAAAAGATATGAAAACATTGCATGTATACACTTACCTAAACTTATTCTAAACAAAAACTCAGCAGAAAGTGAAGTCAAAATATTTAGTTCTTCAACTTTTTACCTCTCCCCCCTGAAACAAGAGATAAACGAGTTAGCAATTGCTCTTCAAAGCATATATTTTCATACTCAGATTTATCAAGGATGTCAAGAAATATGAAGAGTTCTTTAAAAATCTATGGGAAGGGTACAAGTTTTTGAAAAAAAATCAACCAAATACATCTAAAACCCTGGTAAATATGTAAAGGCTCCATCACATGAGGTCTATTATGCTGTAAAGGACAATGGTTTGGCACTGGCACTTTGGTTATATTATCCATGTACTTTCTGGGGTCCATGGTCTTGATGCCCAGACAGATGGGCCAGAGCCTTCGTATGTTTTTCTGAGTACCATCAAATCATACTAAAAGATATATGAATATTTTGGGAATTTGCAGCCATGATAAGCAAAAAGCACACCAAAGTGAATGTGGTGTGCGAGGCATTTTTCAACAGCTGGCAGCATGAAGATGTTCACACACACAGAGTTGGAGGGGAATAGGGCAATCTATTTACATCTCCGAGGTGTTACATTCAAAACATGAATAAAAGGTGGGTAAATGGAGACATGGGTGTATTTTTTGAGACCTCATGTTCAGGCTGATCAGATCTGTTATGCTATTGGATTAATTTCTTTTTCTATTAGTTTTATCTTCTAATTCATGAATTATAACTCTAAAATCACATGCTAATTTTTTATGATGCCCATCATATTGTCTTGACAAAGGGAAGATATGACAAATACAGAATGCTTAAACAAGACACCATGACAATATATCCATTTGGATTTTTTTACACATAAAAAAAATATTGACTACAATGATGGTTAATAGTTTAAAACAATCATCATGCTAGGTATCAAAGGTCATAGAGCAATAGGGTCAAGTACTGTGGGTAAAAATGAGTTAATGATTAGAACAAAATGCATCAGATGTCAATGGTTGTACAGTAATACAGGATAGCATGGTTGTGAAAAGAGTAAAGAAGGGGGCTAATGTGATAAGGCAAGGACTAGTCAAAGGGGGAGGGATGATTAGATTAGATCAAATGCAGGATATTTATGCATTTGGAGAAAGAGAACAAGTTGCCAAAGGAAATGTGATGTCCAACAGATTGGGGAACCGAGAAGAGAGGACAAGTTACAAGAAAAAGAGGTATGGGCTGCAGAAAAGTAGGGCTAGGACAACAGATTGTGTGGGACCAAAAGAAGAACCATTATAAGGTAATCAATGGGAAAAAGGGTAGAGATGGGTGTCAGTGAAGCACAAGGAGAAATGGGAGAATAAGAAAAGAAACCAGGGGAAGGAGATGAAGCATCAGGATGGGAAAGGATCTGGGGAAGGACACTGTGACAAAAAGGAGTCACATGAGTATCCAGGAGGAGCAAAAGGTTATTAGGAAAAGAAGGGATGGTGGTGCAGATGGAGAATGGGGAGGATGAAGTGTGTTGGGAGAGAGTACATGGAAGAGGGGTATGCATGACTGAGGGCGGAAACTTTGCCAGCTTATTTTTGCAGACGCTGTTGGAAGAAGGTATTGTCAGACAAAGGGGTTATAAGGGGAATCAAATCACAAAGAATCAGGACAGGAGGAAGAGGGAGTGGTGTGGTGTGAGACAGTACCGGAGGGAGGAGGACAGTAAGGATGTAAAGTAGTAATAAGGAAGGAAGGGGTATAAAATGGAGAAGACTGTACAAGACATGATGGAGTGGAGGATGTTGCGCGAGAGGAAGGGGTGTATTACCCTATGGAAGGTAAAGGCTAGATGATCAACTAAGGAAATACCATGCCTATGGCTTCTCCAGGCCATTCAGGACTGACAAAAAGCTAGCCTTTCACCCTTTCAGCATGGCTCGTAAACCCTACATTTACTAAAGGCATGGGAAATAAACTGCCTCTCTCTCACACAGAAAAGGATTTACCTTGTGTTGGAGACTCTGGAACTCTCCTCTTCAGCATACCCATAGCTTCAATCATCTTTTGTGAAGGTTGTCTCCGCCGCTTGCCTGTGTCCTCCCCAGTGGTTCCATCACCTGACTCCTCAAGCTCCTCCTCACCTTCTCCTTCTCCATCGACTCTCTCAGTTGGCACAGTTCCAACTCCACCATCATCCTCTTCCACATCACCTAAGCAAGGCATGTCTGCACCAACCTGCAATGTAAAACCCAGGCTTAATTTTTCTTGATGATTTCCATGCATTTCATTGTTTTGCATTTTCATATGCTGCAGAGTTGAAGACTCTGAAATTCAAACTGTGACTGATAAGTTATTTCATAATATCCAACTTGTATATAACACTGTATGGATTAAATTACCAAAATGCTCCTTTACAGGCAACAATTATATTTGGTGTAAAATACTTTAACAAAGACTGGATGCAAAAGCAAGTTAAAAGTTCTATTCTTAATAAATACACTTTTACATGATCTCATTCTGATTAAAAGCCTTTTGAAGAAAAGAAAAGTACATCCTCTTCTGAATGACTCAATAGTTTTTCAGACTGAAATATTATCTTTTCACATAGTTCTATAGTTTTATAAATTCACAAACTGCTGTATAACTTTCTTTTCTTTCTTATAGAGTGAAGCTAGAATCAATACATCCTTGTGAGTCTATTTGCAAGAATATAAAAAAGCTCTAACTGTGACAGATATGAAAAAGCACACAAGTCAGGAAACCAAGTGAAGTTATTAATTAATCAACAATGAGTTAAATGTGTCATATCATCATATATCTCAAAGCATCCATACCTTCTCATTTGAGAGAGAGAGAAAGAAAGAAAATAAATGGTAGCCTTGTTGCTCCGTCAGAAAGCCATAAAAAAATAAATCAAATGACCCAAAATGGAAATAAAACCATTACAACAGACAGCATTACCAGTACCTTTGAAAAACAAAATGGTGTTTTCTCTTTTCTTCTAAGAATACTGCTTTTGAATGAAGGAACTCTCCAATACAATATGTCAGCTGATTAAAGTTCTGTGTGAAAGCCTAGCAGTGACAATTTTGTGTCCCTGTTTTACAAATACAATGATACTCCTATTAAGGTAAATAACACTAGCTCTTGCTAATGTGTTCTTAACTCTCTAACTTTTAACTTATCAAATTAGGTACTAGAAGAAATACTGAATTCAATAAATGAAAAGACAAGCTTTTTATACAACAAGATTAAATACCTTACTAGCAAGATGTCCATTCTCTTTTTTCCTAAACATCATAAGCAAAATCATCCTATAATGATTATGCTGGATTCTACAAATGCTGATAATCATTCAATCACTGCAACAAAGAATATTCTTGTTTTGACACTAAGATACAAAACAGGTCTAAGGGTAACCTTAACCCAGTGCCGACGGGGAAAAATGTTTGGCAAGTGGACGTAAGAACGGGATTGTTGGCATACATCGGTAGTTTCCCTGTTTGCGCCCGGCTCGATTGGTAGTTTGCGAGTGACATTTAGCACCTAAAAGCTTTTATTTTGCTATAATTTATAAATATATTATAATTTTGAAGGTTTATCTTCATTATAGGTGCCATTGCCTAAAATCTTTACCATACAAATGAAGCTGCTCCTATCGGAGAAAAACAAATCACATCCAATGAGCTAGTGGCATGGGAATGGGCATGATATGATGCCATCCGTTTTTCGGTCCACAACAGCCATGACATGTACGTACATGCCACCCGTCGGCTACGGGTTAAGTTAGTAATAAAAAATAATAGCTAAAAAAATGGAACAGAAAGCTAAATAACTGATTGGCTCTTTCTGCAGCTTTGTGAAAGTTCCTTCAGAGAGACAAATGTGGAAGTATCCAATAACATGCACTAATGACCAACTACAAAATAACTCAACAGTAGTTGATAAACAATTAAACCAAACAAAATTAATACATGACATAAACAATAAGAACAAAAGTTTAAAACAGAAGCAATAAGTCTACTTTACATACATTTTTACACAAGCAAAAATATAAGTGTAATTCAATTATAGATTACACAACTATCTACTCAAACAAATACTATGGTAAATAAAAGCATAATGCAAGAATTATATAATAAACTGCTAATTCTCTCTCTCTCTCTCTCTCCCTCTTTCAAACACACACACCCACACACACACCCACACCCATGCACGCACGTACCCACACACGCACAGATATTCAATTTCTTCCCTAGTCCTCAATTATAGAACACACAACTATCTACTCAAACAAATCCTATGGTAAATAAAAGCATAATGCACAAATCCTATAATAAACTACTATTCTCTTTCTCTCTCTCACACCTTTCATCCACACCCACACCCACGCACACACACACGTTCATTTTCTTCACTAGTCCTTTCATCTGGGAAACTTTTATGCACAGACCACTCCCAAGTTGCTCTAATATCTGTATATTTACAAAATCATGCACTGTATTTATGTACACATGTAAATATCAGTTTTAAATTGTTCTGTGGGCTTATGTTCAAGTAAAAAAAAAAAAAAAAAAAAAAAAAAAAAAAAAAAAAAAAAATGTAAATCAGTCATTTTTTTCTGCACTGCATATGAACATCACATATGATTAGCGTGATCGAGGCTTGGATCAGGGAGCCAAGTTTGTTTTGAATGTATCACACTGACCAAGGATTACAAAATTTATTTTGGGTAAAATCAGATACCATAAGCTCAAAAAAGAAGAAAAAAGGAAGAAAGAAAGGAACTGGATTAGTAGGAGAAATAGTAGCAGCAGAAAAAATAAAAATAATAGGAGAGGGAGTTGTATAGTAATAGTTTCGAGTCAAAGAGAAAAGCCCAAGGCCATTTTTCTAGAACTATGTATTCACAATTAAAATGTATGTGTCTGTAATTTAGTATGAGTGCATGTGAGTGCGCATGTGTGTGTGTGCATGAGTGCACATGTGTATGCAGGTGTGGGTGTGAGTGCAAGTGAGCGTGTGATTACAGGTCTGGGTGTGATTGCAGGTATGGGTGTAAGTGTGGATGTGAGTGAGGGTATGGGTGTGTGTGTGGGTGTGAATGTACATCTGAGTGCATGCATGTGGATGCGTGTTTTCATGTGCGAGTGTGTTTCAACAAAAAGAAGTCTACTAAATCAGGACAGTTGGGGGAAAACATGTTACACCTTCCCATAACATCAAGACATACTGGAAACTGATTTGGACACCAGAGGACACAGATATCACCAAAGGGTAAGCTCAGTATAGTAGAAGTCTTAAGTCATATCTTTTTATATATATATATATGCAAAAGGTCATGCCAACACCTTTGTTGCAGAAGGGAATTTATCTGGAAAAGAACCTCTTTACAGATTAATGCCAATCTGCCACATCTCAATTCACTAGCTAAGCCATCTCGTCCCAAAAATTGAACACAAAAGCCAGAAATCACCCATGATCATTTAAGAAGTGCACTATCAACTACCTCGGGCCCATCATCAGCTGCGTCTCCCTCTAGGCTCGGCATGTCGGCTCCCACCTGGATTGAGGACAAGAGTGAAAGAGGAAGAAAGCTGTGGGTCTGAGAATGGCTTCCCTTGCCACATTCATCTTCGCTTTGCACTTACGTACTTACCCCCTGCTATTCTCTGTGTTGTCTTATGAGATTTACATTCATATGTAGAGAAAGGAGAATGAAAAAAAGAAAAGAACAAAAGATAAAGGATGAATGAGGAGAGGAAGAAGTAAAGTAAGAGGAGGAAAGAAGAGAACAAGTGGCAAAATAAAAACAAAATAGGAAAAAGAGAAGAGAAAGGAAATATAAAAATGAAAAAGGGTTAGAAATAAGCTATGAAAGGAGAAATCCATGTATTATGCTTCCTGACAGTTCAGCTCATGAATAACTTATATATGCACTGCACTGATTTTCTTACTGTATTCTCAAAGTTTGTCAAGTTTTTTTAAATTTATACAAGAGAAATTAAGTTTTAATATGACTTCTAACTTATCATCAAAATACTGGAATGATCCTTCAGCTTCTGCAATGACTTGCTGGAGTTGATAAAGACAATATGGTAGTCAAATAACTAAATATTGGTAAAATGTAAAGAAGAAAAAAGGTTTAATATAAAATAAAGTCCGTAACTAGTATGGTATTATTTGTAAATGAAACAATAAAAATTCAAACAAATGATGAAAAAAATCTAATCCTATATACTGAATAAAAGAAACAAAATAGCAAAGAGATAGACAGTATAAATTCTTAGTATACAAGATCAGAAATAAACAACAGGTGCAAAGCAAAAAATTCTATAAGCAGAACCTCATACTGGCATTCATGCATGCCACTCAAGCCTATACAACTATAGTGTGAAACATACTGGCTGCCAAGTAAAAGAAGAATTATAACCAGGTACAGATGGCTTCACGCTATCTGACTTCTGCCTCAGCAAAACAACTTACCTCAGGTGTCTCTTCCCCCGAGCCATTCTCATTGTCCGCTGGTTGCTTTTCCCCAAGCTTGACCAACGATTCCACCACGCTCATAGTGTCCAGAGAGCCACTGTCCCCAACGCCAGCTCCAGTGGTGGCCTCATGCCCTCCACCAGCTTCCTGTGGCTGCTGCTCAGACCCCTCAATGACCTGGAGAAAGCAGAGATTAACATTTGGCATTTCATATTTTTTACATTAAATTAAGTGAGAAAAAATACACATAAATAACTTCCTCAAATGTCACTGTACAATCTAATTTTGTTGTATCAAGATTTCATTAGATTAAATGTTTGGTCTTGATATCAGTCTAAAAATACTTTGTAATTCTTTACACTAGCAAATTAATATAAGCATAGAATCTAAGATAAAATTGTGTTTACTAACCTGGTTGTGTGTGAGTACCTGGCCCTCCATCTGCGCCAACTGTTGCTCTACAGGGTCAAGTCCTTCAACAACCTAATCAATGCAAGACATTAGCAGACCTACCTTTCAAAGAATTGTTGTCTGAGAAAAAATTCAACTGTGTACCAATCAAAAACTCAAAATCAATTTATGTTTGAAGTAACGTTATTGGGAAAAACAAAACCTATACATTTTCTCAAGGACTATTACTATCAATTTCAACAATGCATATCAAATACAATATGATACAAATGTATAAACAAATGAACTTACTTGGCCACCATTCACTGCAGCTCCTAGATCCCCTTGAACCATTTCTGCTGGAACAAAGCTAATGTTGTCTCCTTCTTGAACAACAACATAGGTCTGGCCAGAGCCTGTTACTACACCTAGGGGGAATTGGAAAATAATCATAATTTTTCATTTTCTTTAAATACTCAAATATACAATTAGTGATATCAATCAAAAGCTAAATATATCTAGAATACATTTAATTTCATAAACTACCATGCTTACCATGATTAAATGCTGCTTTATTATGTAAATAATAATCTAAAGCTGAGAGAAGACTTGCTCTATAAATAATCATAACTCTTCTACAGTTCATCAGAACCATTCTGCATATAAAACCATCTTATGATATATTGTGTAAATGTTGTTAGCAAAAACTCACATTGTCCCTCAACCATCTGGAGTGTTTGTTCTGATCCATTGTCTGTTGTTTGCAGTATGGCCTGGCCTGATGCTAGTGCTTGTTGCAGTTCTTCCAGTGTGGTTGGTGCAGCTTCCTGTGCTTGCTGCTGCTGTGGTTGCTGTTCTTCTGTCACTGTTTCTTCTGGCTGAGTCTGCTGTGACTGGACTTGCTGTGGTTGTTGTTGCACAACCTGCATGGAGAGGGACTATTTAAAATCATATACTAGATCAGGAGTTCTTTATTCTGGGGTCCATGGATGGGTTTCAGAGGGACCATGAGGATCAGATAAAAATCAATATTCATATTAGTGCAGAAGTAGCTATCTTGTATAGCAATCTTGCTGACCTGCATTCAATTCCTGTACCATCAGTGCATGATAGCCCCAACCATTCCTTGCACAAAGGGGGTAATTTAGAAGCATATATAAATAGATGGCCTGTCACACTAAAAATAATTATTGTGAGAAATCGAATTAACCCCTTGAATCTGGTTGTGTTACAGCAATCACATGGATGAAAGTATGGCCATTAGGCTTATGTAAGAGGCCGCTCTGCCAGGTGTGTGGTGTGTAGGCCAGGTGCACAAAAATACTTGTAAATGGTGACAGGGTTCTATGCCTCCCCTTTGAGAAGTTATTTTTCATAGAGTTTTATTGTTTTTTCTCTCTCTCTTTTACAAAGTACACATGTCTTTTAATTTGTTTTATCCAGATGGTAATACACTGTTCTCCTTGCACATACTCCATAGCATCTCTCTGTGTAGTAAATAACTTGGTGGTGGTGGTGGTGGTTGTGGGGGATGGTGGTGGTGGTGGTGGTTGCGTTGTTGTTGTTGTTTGTCATTAATTTTCTTTCACAATATTCAATTTTCTTTAATACAACCTGTATTGCATGGATATGGTGTCCTCCCTAGTACTGGCACTCTTCCAGTCATGACTTATGGACAATACATTCCACACTCGTTTATTGATGTGGATAATGCAAAAACCCCTTTCAAAATGCGAAATAAGTCTAATCACCTTCCAAGAGCTTTGTGCACTCATGGCAAGTCTTTTCCATCACCCACGCATGCAATTTTTACCCATGATGGCATGTTCACATCACCCACCCCTCAAAGCCATATTTACTCATGGTATGATGGCCATGTCACCCGGATCAAAGGGGTTTAACTTATTAATATAACCATTATAATCATTTTTTTCTTTTTCTTTTTCACTACTTCTGGCAAGGATTGCATACCCTTTTTATAGTGGAAAGTCACATAGGATACATAGAACCAATCCAATATCTGTCAGAGTAACATAATTACTAAACTGAAAACTTGGTTTACCACAGTGATACTGTATAGGTATCATATAGAAGAGGTTAAAGATGTCAACAGTATAACTAAATATTTTGAGCCATGTTTATGCAAGATTGCTGATTTAAAATGCTGCAAGACAGTTATAATTTCAATCTGCATGACTAATTATAACAGTTATAATAATTACTCTTTAAATAAATCAAAATGCCCTTCAGTCCTTTTCTACTCATCTCCAGATAAGGACTCTACTATTCTTTTAATGAAAGTTACAAAGCCTCAGTGGCTGTAAAACCAACTGACCTGCTGCACAGTTTGTTGTGCTTGTGTTTGTTGGACAGTTTGTTGTTGCTGCTGCTGCTGCTGTGGCTGCTGCTGCTGTTGTTGCTGTGCCACCTGGGCAGCACCAATGCTGGTTACTTTGTTAATGTTTCCTTGCTGATCTACAGTACCTGTCAAGTTGATCGGATCAATCCTTGGAGAAATGGGTGGAAAAGTATCTACTAACTCACAAATTATTCTCACCTACTTCGGCCCACCCAATATTACAATAACCGATAATGTTTCACCCTTCATTACCTTTCTTAACTTTTGTGAGACAACATACCAATAATGTTGGGCATCACTTTGCGGAACTGTGGGCCAGGTTTCTTTGCTGTGTTGGTGGATCCTTTGTCCAAAAGGAAGGCATATTTCTTGGTTTCTGCTGTGGTTGGTGTCTGTTGGACCATTTTAGGCGCTGCCTGGGCAACAGTTTTTGGTGGCTGCTGAACTGTGGTGCTGTACTGGGCATTTGCTGAAATTTGCAACAATCTAATATAAGTACCTGTCTATTCTGGGAGACAGTCTCATAAAAAAAAAAAAAAAAAAAAAAAAAAAACTGTGTCCTTGTGTACCAAATCACAATATCAAATGTAGTTGCGCAAGCGTAAAATTTGTTCACATAATCTATAACTAAAACAGTTACTTTTTCTTACACTTTGTCTCTTCAGCTGTAGTGAGACCAGCTTCTTCACACTGGGCAGCGATATCCAAAATACCTCGTACCTAAAAAAATAAATGTTTAATTAAATCTAGGGGATAAAAAAACAGATGTAACATAAAAAAATTATATATCACAAAGTATAAAGAAAGCTAAAAGTTAATTCCCTGCCACAGTTAGCAGGTACATTGTATCTTACTTAATATATGACAAAATTATCAAAATACATGATGATGGATATTCAACAATCCAGAAATGCTTTGACAGTGCTGGTTTACCATTAGGAGTAGAAAGAGAAAGATAAACAAAAACAGGAACAGGAAGAAGAAAAGAACAGAAGGGAAAGAAAAAAGAGGAAGAGGAGGAGGAGAAACAATAAAAGGTGGAGGAGTAGGAGCACAATAAGTAGGAATACAAGGAAGACAAAGACAAACAGGTGAATGAGAAAGATAAGGAAGAAAAGAAGGATAAGGACAAGGTAAAAAAGAACAGTACATGGAATAGGATTTGAAACATATGGTTGATTAAGATGATGATGATCATAAGGAGGAGAATGAGGTGAAGGAAGGAGATCAGGGAGTGGAGGAGCAGGAGGAGGATGGAGAGGAAAGCAAGGTAGAGGAGGAGGAGAAGGAGGAAGAATATAACAAGGTGGAGGAGGAGGAGGAGGAGGAGGAGGAGGAGGAGGAGGAGGAGGAGGAGGAGGAGGAGGAGGAGGAGGAGGAGGAGGAGAAGGAGATAGAGGTGGCGAAGGTGGAAAAGAAAGTGGAAAGGAGGAGGAGAGGGGTGACAGGAGGTACGGTACGAATGAGGGAAAGGAAAAAGGCAAGGAAAACAAGGTGAACAAGAAACAAATGCACAAAGAGAAATGAAAAAGAACAGCCATATCTTGATAATACATCAGTTACAGAAGGGTCCATAAAGAAAAAGACATAGATAACTGTTCGATAAAAGAACATGTACGTTCTATACATACCTGTAGTGCTCGGCCTAACTTAAGGAATGCAGCAAGGTGCTCTTGCTCAACCATTACTTTACCTGTAAAAAAGGCAATTATTAAACAAAAATTAAGCAAGGTAAAGCATAAGCCTACAGGCTGATACAGCTTATTACATGTAACAAATATTTTATATATATAACTCCTTTTCTCTTACATACCTATATGTTAAGGGAGTGAGTGAGTGAGTGAGTGAGTGAGTGAGTGAGTGAGTGAGAGAGAGAGAGAGAGAGAGAGAGAGAGAGAGAGAGAGAGAGAGAGAGAGAGAGAGAGAGAGAGAGAGAGAGAGAGAGAGAGAGAGAGAGAGAGAGAGTGTGTGTGTGTGTGTGTGTGTGTGTGTGTGTGTGTGTGTGTGTGTGTGTGTGTGTGTGTGTGTGAGGGAGGGGGAAATTATGAAAAGAAAAATACCATTAACAAAATGAGGGAGTGTGCATATGTGCATGTGCATATGTGTAACCCAGCACCATTTC
The DNA here is from genome assembly GCF_042767895.1 of Penaeus vannamei. Lineage (NCBI taxonomy): Eukaryota > Metazoa > Arthropoda > Malacostraca > Decapoda > Penaeidae > Penaeus > Penaeus vannamei. The sequence goes on from NC_091572.1 coordinate 21,268,628, forward strand.
ATTCATTGTCTGGTTGGGGAATGTACACTATTATCTATCAATACTAACAAAAATCATGACTTGCAACTCATTTGGTGGTGTATGTCAATAGTAGAAAACACAAAGCACGAAGCACACAAATATTGTCTTTTTAAAGGATAATAATAGTTTTGTGGAGTACTTACCATTGTACATAAAATCTATGACTGCCCGCAAACTGTTATAAGAATATCCATTAAATTTTATAAGATGGCTTCTTGCTGGGTTGCCCTTTAGTAAACCCTGCAGGAAAATGAAAGAACTCTAGTTAGCTTTAAAATTCATAGAGGTATAGTTAAGAAAATACACATAAACAGATATGGTAAATCTGAATCTTATATTAGGGAACATGAAAAAGGGGTAAGAAAATGGGGGGGGGGGGGTAAGAGAGGGGGGCAAAACATTACTATTCACCTCTAAATAAGGACTACATGCTGAAATGACTGCCTTGTGAGCCTTCACTTGGCGACCTTCACATTCTAGTCCGACATCAACAAAGCGACCCTCTTCATACAGTTGCCGTAGGTATTCTAGCAACACCGATGAATGGTCGCACCACTGGATTTCCACGGGTGGCATTCTTTAAATCTGGTGAAAGTGGATAACAGTAAATATTAGCATCATAGTATAAAATAATAATACATAATAATAATAATAATAAAAAAAAAAAAAATAATAATAATAACAAATAATAATAATAAAAATAATAATTTCCAGTAATTACTCAAGCATTATATATCACTGAGATATAAGAGACATGTGATATAGCATATTTCTATAAGTTTTACTTTAAGCTAGTTCATATACAAATCAAATGTAACAAAAAGGAGAGAAAAATAATAATAAAAAATAAAATGAAATAATTAAAGAACTTCACATCTACATGAAGCAATTTTAGCCGCATTACTGAATTAAACAAATATCTTTTCTACATAAAGTTAGTATGTTAATATTTTCTTGCAACCTATTCACAACAAGTGAAATTTGGATAAAGTTTGGGTCACCAGGGTGCATTAGCACATGTCACTGTGCTTTGGCTATGGTTTAGCTTACTGCTACGCTCCCAAGACCTCAAACTCGCCACCAGAAGAAGATGGACTCATGACCCGATTAGACATTAACCAGCCTAGGCAAGTCTTTCACAATTACATGATAGGACCTCATACAATTAGAAAATTAATGTTGTATTACTCAAAAAGGTTCTTTATTATCATTTCTTATCCCACTGGATCTGGATGCTTCACTGCCATCACATGGCTCAAAATAAAAGCATTAAGCTTACATGTGTGGCCAATCTGCTGGGTATGTAGTAACAAGACTCTATGCCTCCCATTTGCAATGTTATCTTCTCTTTAACTACATAAACATTTTTTGCTTTAATGTCCTTTTCAGATGGCTATATGTATCATTTGATATGCTTAATCCATATGGAAATAGACAGTTTTCCCTGCACAGACCCCATATCATCTCTCTGGGTTGTCCACAACTCAGTGCAAAAATAATAACAATAAGTAAAATTTGATCTGTATTCATCTTGTTTTTGTTTTTCCATAATATTCAATTTGCTGGAATACAACCTGTGCCACCAGTCACAGTGGCCAAGAACAGGATCTTTAACATGGAAATAGTGCCCTCCCTGGAGCCAGCATTCTTCTGGTCATGGCACATGGACATTATATTCCACACTTGTTTACAAATGGAAATAATACCAAATGAGTCTAATTACTCTCGAAAGGCTTTGTGCACCCACCGCCAGTCATTCCCATCACCTAGGCCTTCAGATGAAATTCTCATAACAGCAAGTTCTCATCTACCCATCCCTAAAACTAAATTTTTCATGACGTGGTCACAAAGAAAATAATTGTGCTTCACAGCACCAATGATGA
>NC_091572.1:21273031-21275531 GCF_042767895.1 Penaeus vannamei
AAGAGAGAGAAGGGGAGAGGGGGAAAGAAAGAGAGAAGGGGAGAGGGGGAAAGAAAGAGAGAAAGGGGAGAGGGGGGAAAGAAAGAGAGAAGGGAGAGGGGAAAGAAAGAGAGAAGGGAGAGGGAAAGAAAGAGAGAAGGGAAGAGGGGGAAAGAAAGAGAGAAGGGGAGGGGGGAAAGAAAGAGAGAAGGGGAGAGGGAGAAAGAAAGAGAGAAGGGGAGAGGGGAAAAAAAGGGAGAAGGGGAGGGGGAAAGAAAGAGAGAATGGGAGAGAGGGAAAGAGAGACTGGGGGGGAAGAATGAATGAGGGTGTCCATGACATACACAATGAAAATTCTTACCTTATATCTAGTACATTCATTCATTTGTCAAATGCCATACAGTACTAGTATGATTGGCTCTGAGAGATGATAGGATAAAAGGAGATGAGGGAATAAGGGTAATACTAGGGGAATTAAAATAATTTGGGAAGACGGGAGGAATAACTGATAGGAACTTAACAAATTGAATTTGAATTAAGTGTTTCACCATCCTTACTTACTTATGATAACAAAACAAAACTAGAAAGACAGCCTGTTTTTGAGAGGTTATGTTCAATCAAATTAGTTAACCCATTAGCGACGGGTGTCCCATATATGAGACACCCGAAAAAATAAAATTGCCGGGCATCCCGCCAGTGTGACGCTGTATCGGAGCTCGCGCTCTGACGCAGCAGCGGGCCGCGCCTGGCGGGCGGACAGACTCTGGGGAAGCTCCGCCCATCAATTTTGTAGCCACCCAGAATATTTTATTTTTGGCTTCAAAATTCCCCCTGTCATGAATGGGTTAAGATCAGACCTAATAAGTACAAATACACTCAATCATGTGTCCTTGGGCTACAAGGATTCAATAGTTCCCCCATTGTTCCCTGATTGTATAAAAGGGTAATTCTCTACATTCCAGATGCACTCACCAGAGACTAGGTCCCTTGTATCACATCAGAAATTCTATTCAACAATTACAAGTTGCTGTGACTGGGCGTGGTTGTCTGCGGGCGGACTTATGCCGTGAGTGGTGCTTTCTGCAATACTTTTTTTCATTTATGCCTTAACCATTTGTGTCTGATGATTATTTCTTCTATAGGTGACTACAATATTTTTTTCCTCTACAAGAATTTTATCTATAATCTAGCCTAGCTTAATACATCAATACTGTAAATTTAACTTCAAAAAGTTTTAGGTTGGGTAAATGTTCACATCAGGACAACACTGTGTGCTTTAGCAAAGGCCAATAAACCTCCAGCAGGAATATTCAGCAAAAGAGAACTTAGTTTGTTTTATTACCGATGTCAGATCACCAGAGATAGTGACAATCTCTATCCTGTCAGACTAATTAAGGTAAAGGCTTGTTTGACTTTGCTGAAGCATGGGGTATGGAGGCTCTTGACATTCCTGGATGCAAGCATAGACTCACAGACTTTGAAAAGCTATTGTAGTCTTATCTTTACTTTCATTATACTTAGTGCTGTTTTGTGTATTCTTTAAAGCCATTGCCTTAATTTTTTTTACAATTCTTTACTGGGCAAATTTCTTTAAAAGAAAGAAGAAATATATATATTTAGATATACAATCGTACTTTAAGTCTTTCAGTATAAATCTTTTCCATCATCATATTCAACCAACAACTCCCTCTTAATCCACTGTGTATTTTGAGCATGTTCAGAGAATGTCTAATTGAAGTAGTTAAATCATGGCCGGTATTACGTGTACAGCAGCTATATCTAATATCTTGTGGTTAAGCGTATGACACACATATGCGTATGTACATATAAACATTATTTCAATAAGTACTAACCTACCCTAACCTAACTGAGAATTATATCATCTTCTTGTGTCGAGATGCTGTCATCTTGTTTGTTTCACTACACATGAGTAGGATACAAATTAGGGGCATTTCTACTATACCAATAGTCATATCCTTGAATCATTAGGTCACTGCTGATCTAAAGTTTACTTTTTTTCTGAAATATGAACCTTAAGCAATTAAGCAATTAAAATCCTCAAAGAATATTCATTAGCATTTAGAAAAAGCTTATATACATAAAAGCAGGAAAGACGTTAGTTGTTTATCTGAAGTAAACACCACATTTAGAGTAAAAATGTAACTGTCTCTTCACACTTCTGGCTCATTAGAGTAAAAATGTGATTATTGCACACCATGAGCCAAGATCAAAAAGATTCACTATACACTTTGTGGATAAAGAAATTTTAATCCTTATTTTTACCACTCAAAATCATAAACCAGTTTCTGTAAAACTCCTGTGAGCAGTTATTGTACAAAATGCATTTTCAAATATTTCAATTCTATTTCAAAATTTTGTATATAATGTATAATGGAACATACTCTGTTGCCATCTTGATAAGACTTTCTATACTCAGATCAGATTTATAACATCCAAATGTATTTATGACTTTATCAAATCAATAAACTTTACAAGTTGATAAGAACATTTGGCCATTTAT
>NC_091572.1:21300531-21335531 GCF_042767895.1 Penaeus vannamei
GATATGTCTACATTCTTCTAGTGCTTTTTATAAAACCTGCAAGAAAGATTGAGGAAGAAAGCATTGTACTTAGCCCTTGTACATCATTATTTCTCTTTGTACATTCTTGTTTTCTAGATTTATAGTTTTACCTTTTTACCCTCTTTTTTTCTTCAAGGCTTTTGAGACTGAAGTTACAGGAGGGGTAACTGGCTTGGTTTGTCTTCGAGATGAACTCATGGTTGCTACAGGGACTGGTCATATCCAAAGACTGCGTTGGGATGGGTCTCTCAACTACGACTATTGCATAGATCTGCGAAGAGTTCCTTTCTGTGATGACCAACTTGTTATGAAAGGTAAGATCAGGAGATAGTATGACTTACTTTTTTTTATTCGAGATGCTATAGTTACAATAGGTACCCTTCATTACCATATTTTTGTTAATGTAGGTGAAAGAAAATGAAGAATTTAAGAAAATGTCATTATTCTAATTAGTTTAAATAGAAGTCATTCAGCTGGGAAATTCCATCAGAGTAAATTATCTCTGGTTTAGAATAGGCTTTTTATATTATGAAAATATGTTGCAGATGCCATGTTTTGATTTTTTTTTTTAATTCCATTTTGCAAACCCAGCTGTGCCTCTGGATGCCCCTGGAGTACACGTTGTAGATCTAGAGTACTCACCACTGGTGGGAGGATTTGCCATTGTATTAAGTGATGGTCGAGCTGCTTTTCTCACTGCGTCAACCCTCAAATTCGACCCTAATGTAAGTAGTAGATGGCTATTTACAATGGGATTTACTTTTTTTAAATATTTTCTCAGAACAGATTTAGCTATTGTTATTATCATGATAGTTTTTACATATGAGCAAATTTTTTTCCTCCTGAAGTCAGAAATTTTATTTGGTGATATATGTATTTATATATTTATGTATGTATGTATTTTGGTATGTATGAATGTATGTTAGGTATGGTTTATGTAATCTTAATGAATAGTTAACTTGTGAAGTCCTTCTAATCAAAAGTGGAGATTCATAAAGTACGAGTAAGGGGAATGAGTGATTATGAAATTGATAGATACCCAGTAGAATAATAAAGATGCATGTTTGTGCAGTAGTCTTGACAGTATTACTTCCTTTGCCCTCTCTGGTACAACAGAATGATGCTATGCAAGCAACTTAGTGATTTAAGATTATTGTATCAGGTATGGCAGCAGCCATGTTTATCAATAGCTGAATAATAGTTTGGAAATTGGAATTGCTGGATGGCCAAATGACTGAAATTGTCATTGCCTGTTGCCACTGTGCATGTGTTGTTGGTCTGTAGTTATTGGTCAGTAAGAAATTCAAGTGAAAATATGTTTAATTAGGTGTGGGTCCAACTCCATTCACCCATTGCTTCAAATAAATCATTCACAACTTCACTTATCTCCCAGTCCATTGTTCTGCCAATCTGTTCATTCATCCACTGATTGATTATTTAATTTCTTATCTGCCTATCTGGTCTTTCATCCATTGATTGATTTTATGATCCATATATCCTTACATCTGTTTATCTGTCTTGTCTCCTCTCCTCTCCTCTCCTGCTGTCTCCTCCCATCTCCTCCCATCCCCTTCAGTGCCCTCCTATTCCCTCTCATACAGTTGTTGTTTTTTCTTCCATTGTTACATGTCTATCAGTCCTCCTCCCTCCTTCCCCCTCCCTCCCTCTCTCCCTCTTTCCCTCCCTCCCTCCCTCCCTCCCTCCCTCCCTCTGTCCCTCCCTCCCTCCCTCCATCCCTCCCTCCCTCCCTCCCTCCCTCCCTCCCTCCCTCCCTCCCTCACTCCCTCCCTCCCTCCCTCCCTCACTCCATCCATCCATCCATCCATCCATCCATCCATCCATCCATCCATCCATCCATCCATCCATCCATCCTTCCTTCCTTCCTTCCTTCCTTCCTTCCTTCCTTCCTTCCTTCCTTCCTTCCTTCCTTCCTTCCTTCCTTCCTTCCTTCCTTCCTTCCTTCCTTCCTTTATCTCCATCCATCCACCGACCCACTCATCTGTATGGGGATTAGTTTTGATTTGTCATAGAAGGGAAGGGTATCAAAGTTTGTTTTGAGCTGTAGTCGTATGTTGTCACCTGAATGAAAATCTGGGCTTGATAGAAATGGGTATTGGAAAGCTGGGGCATTTGTGTAATGTAGTCTTTAGGATAAATGTCCGTTTGAAATGTATGGGTTAATGTCTCTTCGAGCATTGTTAATTGGTCCAGGTAAGTGTTTGTGCATTATCTGTTATATGTGGTGGCTTTTGTGGCTAGGATGGTGGTCTTTGAACTTTTTTTTTTTTTTTGGTTTGCCTTTGATTTTGTTTTTATCTTGATCCTGATTTCTTTCTTTGGTTGCCATTTTTGAAAGTTATTGATGGTGCTGTAATTGGTTGTAAAAATTATCACGATTTTAATTGTGAGTGTAGAGTGTAGTTGGTAGTTTGCTATATTCATAAAGATTATAATTATGGTTGTGTGTTAGAGGTGCTGTTGGTTTTAGTTAAAGTAGATGTAGTTATGTTTGTAGTATTGTTGTTCCAAATTAAATTACATATGATTGATATGATGTATAATATGATTGTTGCCATTATCATTATTTTTATTCTTATGATTGATTTCTTAAAATGTTTCATAGATTTATGTATTTTTATCTTATTTTGAATGCAAGTGGCTTCTGTTTTTTTCAGCTAGCACTTCAAACACCAGAATTAATTTCTAATCACCCAGAAATATTATGTAGATGTTTTACATTATATATATATTTTGATTTTATGAATTTTGATGAAGCATATAATTGATGCTCTTCTTGCATGCTTTTGCAAAGTTTATATAAAATCTTTTTGTAGCTTTGGAATTTATCTTTACATAAATCACAAAATATTTTTACATATTTTGAAAAATCTCATGATTTTTATTGAATTTGCCATGTGACTAATAAAAACAAAAGAAGAAAATATGTCTGTGTAAGTTTTTGAGTGTAGAGTGTAGAAGTGTGAGAGTGAGCAGAGTACACCTTTCCCTAGGCCGTGCAAGGGATCTGGGCCCGAGACCTGGAGGACGCCACCTGCGCAGCCATCAATCACAAGTACAGGTTACTGGCGTATGGTCGGGCGAAGTAAGTAGACAAATGTGTGGGGGGAGGGTTTCCTATAGGGGATTGGGAAATGTGCCAAGGTTCTTAGCATACAGGACTGTATGTAGTGCCTTTCCTTAAATATGCTTCTGGGTGTCTTTTCCTCTTTGTTGGTGCTTTTATTTCTTCTAGGTTTTGAGGGTGATCTCAAGTGATTACAGATATGATCTGATTTGATTTGAGTTGTAATATTTATTTATTAGGTAATGATGGTAATGAAAAAAGAATCTTGTTTTTGTATAAGAGAAGCCTACCAACTACTTTTTCAAACCAAGAACACTATGATACCATTGTCAAAAAGATTCTTATTCTCTTTCCATTAGTTTTGATTGGTTGTTATCTGATTCCTTCACCTATAAGTACACCATTAACAAAAGCTGAATGAGGTCTTTAAAGGCTTGAAAGATTAAATGAATTGCACAGTAGATGAGCTTGCCTAAGTGCTGTATATCACTCCATTAACTATACAATATTGACATTTTTTCCTTGTGTTTTTCAGCTCACAAGGTGTTGTATATACTGTAGATGAGGCCACTGGGGGTCTGGAAGTCTCCCATAGACTCGTATTGTCCAGTCGGGATTTTGCAGGGTCGCCCGGTCCTGTTGGTGAGTAAGATTTTTGAAATTGTGATAACTATAAAATGTACATACTGACCCTTTTGATCCGGATGATGTGACCATCAAGTCATATAAAAATTTGGCTTGAGGGGCAGGTGACATGAACATTCCATCATGGGAAAATATGGCTTTGGGCCCATTAGTGTGAACTTACCATTATGAGCGTTTTGGCAGAAGGTTGGGGTGACGGAAAAGACTTGCCATCAATGCAGGGTAGACTCATCTGGTGTTTAGAAAGCGGCTGCTCTTTGAAGTCTAATACCCTTATTTTGCTCCATCTGATTGCTGTAAAGCAACCATATTCAAAAGGTTGCACCAATATTTAAGAATGGAAGGAGAGAGTACAAAGTTTTTTTTATGTTATAAAATATATATGCCTTATTTCCAGGATTTATGAAATGGACTCCAGATGGCACTGTATTAGGCATGACTTGGGAGGGAGGTGGAATATCCTTGTGGAGTGTTTTTGGCTCACTGCTTACAGTGTCCTTGCGATGGGATTACACTGAAGATCCACTTTCCAAAGCCATCACCATCACAAACATGGTAATTGATATTGAATTTGGTTATTGAGTCTTCTCTTCTAGTGTCTGAATTTAGGTAATATACTTATTTGAAGTTACAATCTGTGTGAAGTGCATAAAAGAAGGGAAATAAATTTCCTGAATATTATGAATATTTTATTTAGAAATTAGGTGCAGAGGGGAATGAATGTGCTGATTATGAATATTTTATCTTTTAGGAATGGGGTGCAGAGGGATATGAAGTATGGTGCATTCAAAAACTAGAAGAAGAACTTAGCAAACAGGAAACACAAGACCAACAGTTGTACACTGAAAAAAGTTCCAGAGAAATGCCCAAAATGGAAGATAACCTGGAAGAGACCAAGGAATGCAGGGAAATGCCTCAAGGTGCTGTAGAGACAGAGGATATTGAGGTTGGGGCAGAAGCAACAGAGTCTTCACACTCAACAGGTGTTCAGGAGAAAACATGTGTGCTACAGTTTTCCTTTATCAAGAGTGCTCTTACGGTTAATCCCTGTATGGTGAGTGATGGATTGGAAATTCCAGTATTGTTTTGTTAGACTGCTACTAGCTAACAATATATTGTTTTTTAATATTGATGTAAGGCTATGCTATGCACATCATTCTTGAGATAAGATTTTACTGAAGATAAAGATATAAAGAGTATGCAGTAATACTTATGTCAAGGAAAATAATTATTATTTTGCAACAGCAAGAAACTGATGAGGATTAGGATAGATTTACTGGCAAGCTAAAATTTCTAGTTATTGTTTTGTGGCAGAATTGCAATTTCAGATAACGACATTCAGAAGTTTTAGAAGCTTAAATGATCCTTAGTCCTCTTGATACCAAATCTGAAAATGAAGATGCACTTATATTACAATAACACTTATTTCATAAAGTGATAGAGAGTAATAAAAAAAATATTGAATAACATATTTCTACCATAGAAACTTCAATTATAAATATGTGGTACAGTCTGTTAACCATTTATTGCCAGGTACTTGTACTGTACACTGTGGTTTAGTTTTATTAACCCTTAAGTGGGTTCATAAGCACCTAATATTACCTGTTTACCTTAGGCTATTCCTTGATTTTTTTTAGAAAAAGTTTTTTATTATGATTGTATGATGATGATGATTATCATTATAATTTTTGTTATGATTATAATTATTTTTAGAATGAGAATTATAGTTGTATTTATAATAATAATAATAATAATAATAATAATAATAATAATAATAATAATAATAATAATAATAATAATAATAATAATAATAATAATAATAATAATAATAATAATAATAATAATTAGTAGTAGTAGTAGTAGTAGTAGAAGTAGAAGTAGAAGTAGAAGTAGAAGTAGAAGTAGAAGAAGAAGTAGAAGTAGAAGTAGAAGTAGAAGTAGAAGTAGAAGTAGAAGAAGTAGAAGAAGTAGAAGAAGTAGAAGAAGTAGAAGAAGTAGAAGAAGTAGAAGTAGAAGTAGAAGTAGAAGTAGAAGTAGAAGTAGAAGTAGAAGTAGAAGTAGAAGTAGAAGTAGAAGTAGAAGTAGAAGTAGAAGTAGAAGTAGAAGTAGAAGTAGAAGTAGAAGTAGAAGTAGAAGTAGAAGTAGAAGTAGAAGAAGTAATATTAGCATTAGTGCTTATTGCTATTGTTTTATTATTTTTTTCTTATTTTTTTTAGATTATTATATTACTGTTTTTAAAATACTATTCTGTTGTTATTGTTTTATTAGTATAATTTTATTATTACTTTTTTATTATTTTTATTGTTATTTTTCTTTTTAATTCATTTTTCTTCTTATTATAATTGATTATCGATTATTGATTATTACAATTGTTAGATTACCTGGAGTGGCTCAGGTTCGATTCCTGGTATATATTCATATCAATGCAGCACTGCATATTCCATCTTTCATTACAATTATTGTAATGTAGTTAAAGATAATGATAATGATAGAAATAAAAGTCTTTTCTCTGAAAATTTTGGGAATGAGGTAAATACAGGAGGTTATGAAGGCATAGTAATTGACTCCATAGTGACTGAGCACTTCTGGAGCCAACTATGTGTAAACAAAGTGCATGCACTTTTTACACAATGTACATGTATACATGCACTTCCAGTATCACAATGGGTTAATACAAGCAGTGTGTTTTTGTTTTTTAACAGAGTCGATTGGGGCGAGTTCTACTACAGGGGAATGACCGACTCTACCTCAACACTTGTGAGGGACTGGCTGGGATGCCGGACCCTACCCAGGATTCCTTGTCTCTTTACTTTGATGATGATGAGGAAGGTGCATTTGAGGATCCCTTACAAGCTAAAGACTCACAATTTTGTGTGGCAGCAAAGAAACAGTGGATTGTCATCCCAATACCTTACAGTTACACAGCTTCAAACTGGCCAATCAGAGTAAGTTTCTACTATAGTTGAGCTTTTTTCACAGGTGTTATATATCATCATTTGTTAACATGTTTGTCCTAATTTATGATATCATGTGAATTACACACTTCCATGGGAAGAAGTTCTGTTAAGAAAAGGGAGACTTAGTTGTGATGATGTTAAGAATTGGAGCTTAAAACTTTACTTGTAAGGAAATAAAGGGAACATTCTTATTCTGTGCAGTACACCTGTGTGGATGAGGGTGGAGAACTTGTTGGTGTTGCTGGGCGGAATGGAGTGGCCCATTATTCCTTGCGGCTGCGACGATGGCATCTCTTTGGCAATGAGAGCCAAGAACGAGATTTTGTGGTAACTGGTGGCCTGCTTTGGTGGCGGTCAACATGGCTAGTACTTGGAGCCTACAACATACCAGCCAACATGGATGAACTTAGGCTTTATCCACGGGACCATAAGCTGGATAACCTTTATGTCACTACGGTGCCACAACCTGCTCAGGTATGTCTTAAAAGAAATGCTGATTTTTAGTAGATTGTGATCAGTATGCATAGCATATGAATACTTGAATGTAATAGTTTTCTTATTGATAATGCTAAGGAAGAAGTCATTCTGGTATATAATATGAACACCTTATAGGAATTTTGATATCACACTATCATATAGATTTTGTTATCACACAAACATTGCTGGTAAGTGAAATTTCAAAAACAAATCTCTGTTTTAAACTTTCAAATTTTGATTTTGATTATTTTTACAGCCTCTCAGTTTCAAAATCATTCTTTATCTTTTTTCTTGTTTTACTTTTTTTGCTCATCACTCTACATATGTAACAGTTGTTTACAAACATGATTAGCATTTTACATATGTATATATGTATGCATGTATATGTATGTATATATGTATATATTTATGTGTTTATTTATTTATATACGTATTTTATTTATTTATTCATTTGATTAATTAATGTATATATAAATATATATATGAAATATTTAGTAATAAAATGTACACATATGGCTTGAGTTGTAAAATATTACATAGTTTCTTACAGAATTATATTTTGTTACAGGTGCTTTTGTTAAATATATATGGGGATCAGCTGATTGTGTTAACTGCTGATTGCCATATCACAGTGTATAACCTTCAGCCTTCGGAAACAAACTCAGGTAGGCTTCTCTGGCACTATTTCTTGGTTGGCCAGGAAATGATTAATGTATTTTTAAAATTATTTTTATTGGTATGTACAGTTGCAGAAGAGTATTGATGCACTTCTTTGTCACCTAGAGGTCCTTGACAACAGGTTTTTATCGTCTTTGTACAGCTTACCTTAGGAACACATAGTAGATACAAAATGAAAGTTTTGAGATATTTCTTTATAAGGAGCAATTGCATATTGACAAACTTTTTGTCTTTGGTATATGGCAACTATTATATTGTGTGTGTTATGTGATGTTTTAGCTGTAACAATCCATTTTTCTTATTATGGAAGGCCAATATAGGGTAAGTAAGCGAAAATCCAGAGGGAGCAGGGTAAGCAGGAAGAAAAGCAAGCAGAAGGGAAATTCGGAGAGCCTACTGTTTCCGAGGGGTCAGTGTAGTGTGTTTGTGTGTGATGGAATGTCTCGTAAATGTTTACTATTTTATATATATTTTTATAGTTTCAAAACAGACCATTTGTTTTTCATCAAAGTGTATGCACATGTACTCACAAATATGCTTGGTGTTTGTGTTATTTCAGCTTATGGTGATGGGGTTACAAGATGTATGTATCATTGTCAAGGTGCTTTGGTGGTGGGAAACATCAACAGATGTTATAAAAAACAATAAATGTTACTGAATGGCAGTATGACCAGTGTGTGTCAAATTTTATTTGATTATTTGATGGTTTATGTATAGTGAATTAAGCTGCCAGTTATGAAATGTATGAATGTTTTTGAACAGAAACAGTGTGGTGAAAATGATTAAGATTATGTAATGATTAATGGGAATTAATTTTTTTGCTACTTGATATTTGTTGATAATTGGCCAGTAAATGACTGCATTAATTCTTACTGTGGCCTCAGTAGTTTATACTTCAGTAAAGATGAGGAAGGTGTGAAGGCTCTCTCCTTTCAGAATATACATGATGGAGGTTTGTCTGTGCCAGAGTGCAAAAAGTGGAGGTCATGACTGCTAGACTTCACCAAAGTCTTGGAGTTTGATGAGTGATTCTGGTCTTACCTGTTATGTTTGGGTTCTGTATTGCTGTTATATTAGTTTTTCTCAGCTCATGGTATCTTTTTTCTGAGCAGTTTCCAATGTAATTATCTTAAGACAAGATAGAATAAGAAAATGATTAATTTGTACATGGTTGAATAAATAGTTGCAGTAATGTTAGAAACTTTCAAACAGAAGCTAGGGAGTTATTGCCTAGAGTATAAAAATAAAGTAAATATAAAGCAGTTAAAACTGATTAGCAATTACTGAAGTAAAATAGTCATATATTTATGTGTAAATAAAAAAATGACAGTGGTGCCATGATATAATGGTATAAAAGGTAATTTTATAATGTGTGGGAAGGAATGGAAGAGAGTAAAGGATAGTGGGTGTGGCTGGATGAAATATGCCATACTTTACTAGAATTATCATTTCACTCATGATATTCCTTTCACAGCAGAAACGAGGTGGCAAACAAACCTTTATAAATGGATATTGGAGGACTTATAAGGAGAATGAGGGTATTGGCGAGAAAGATGTCATTGTACTATAGTGATTTAGCCTTTTTTTCATTTATTTTTGTGAAAAAATCCTCCTGTATCAGTGAATGTGTATGCTGGTTCCATGACACCCTAATAAATAACCAATAATGCTCCTCTAATCCCTGAAAATTTGAGGAACTGGTAACCCAGTGAAAAGGCATTGATGATCCCTTTTTTGGTTGTGATCGAAAGGTCAAGAAACACGGAATCAGAGAATTGCTAATTATACATACTAAAAGTATGTAGAATAGACTAAATGATGACTTGAATATGATCCAAGAAATACTTTAAGAGCCATCCCCTGGGAATACGACTTATAATATAGATTGCAGTATGTAAGCATTGTGGTAATGGTATGGGTTGGATATTTACTACTTAGAAAGTGTCTCATGCACATGTAATTTTATGTTGTGACCTTATTAAATTTGAAAGCTTATGTTGCTTCTAAATCAAAGTGATTTACAACTCAAGAGTTGTTTTCTGTGCCTTTAGTTTTTGTATCACTGAAGAGTGAAGAGAGGTTTGACTTTTTGGCACTAATGATTATCCACTGCACACAGGGCTTTATTTTAACCTATTTCAGCTTTACGATGTTCAGGGACAGCAGATTGTGTAGATGAGAAGGCCTTTTGAGCATAAGAAAGTCTATTTTCTTTTTCTTTTTTCTTCTTTCTGAACCTGTGTTCACATGCAAGGTTAATAAAAAGTACATATTTAAGATTTTGACATTAAAGATGGTTATTGATTCAGTTTTTAATTTTTGGTTAAAATGAAACCCTTGCATGCTTTCTTGTACTCTCCATATGCTCTTTTTCTTTTTTAAGTCTCTAATGTCTTTGATGAGCATTTGTCCTTGTAAAAGTTGTTATAAACTTAAACAGCATACAGTTTGAATAACTTATACAGCATACAGTTTGAATAACTTATTCAGCATACAGTTTGAATTTAATAAAAATGAGAGTATATTTGTTTGTTGACTTGCAAATATGTAAGTCCTATGTAAATTGTGAAAAGAAGGTGAAATATATCAGGTGTTAATAGATATAATTATTTGTGATTTGTATGTTATTTTATTTTTGTTATTCTGTTACATTCTCTTTGGTTGATTATATATTTGTGTTTTATAGCTAGATTTATGTCCCCATTACCCTTTCAGCACTGAGTCTCTTCCAGACTTATTTAGTTGTTGATTATATATTATTAACATTTGAGCAGTTTCTAATTTTGTTTCTCTGTACTCTCCAGGTGGTGGTAATGTAAATGTGTCTCGGGTTCAGGAGGTAGACATTTCTGGACTGACAGTGCACCCAGCGTGTGTTGTATCCATATTACTGACCAGCCTCCGCACAGAGTCTTGGAGAGTCAGCAACAACCAACACAACCCACTGCCAGCACAGAGTGTCATTATTAACATATCTGGCAAAGTACTTATGATACAACGAGATCAGCAGGCAGATGGTGCAGGCAGCAATGGCAAATTGGTAAGTTAGGGTAGAATTATCTTTAAAGTTGTCGAAAATTTAAAAAATGTTTTAATGTTATTTCATCACATTATCATTCAATCTTTGAAATGTGTAGTATATTATCTTTTGTAAAGTATGAAAATGACTGTATTTGCACTATTGAATCTTTTGTCTTCCAGTTCCATTGTGCACAAATGACGCCAATTGTCCTAGCCTCAAGCTGTGAAGCTTTGTGGTGCAGTAGCTGTGCTGTAAGTCATAAGCCACATCTTAGTCATGCATTGTGGCTACATTGTGGTGTTCATGGCACACGAGCCTGGTTACCACTCTTCCCCAACTCTGCTGATAAGTCTCACATTTTCTTGGCTCGCAGGATAATGCTGCCCTTTACTCCGTCCATATATCCTCTAGGTGAGAGGAGTTCTTTGTGCATTCTTTCATATTCATATTTTCAATTGCGTTTTTTTTCCATTTTGTAGACTTTATGTAAATTGTACTTTATAAAAGCAGTAAGATGGCAGGTTTGAATTATTATTGCAAGTGAAATGGAAGAACTTAATAAACTGATGGAATAAGGAAACTTGTTTTAGGCAATGTTTTTGTAGATATGGTATTGCATACTTTTAATTGTGGATTTACACTAAATATACTAAAGGTAGCTGATATGAAAAATGGAATATTATTTTATATAGATGGATAATAGTAACTGTAATAATCTTATTTTGCATAAAAAACAGCACACAGAGTACAGTGCTTTGGATATACACAGCATTTAGGAATACCATATATTTTCAGCTGTGTTGTTTGAGGAAGGTATCTTGCTAGGGGCAGAGACTGACACGTCCCTGCTGGCATGTGACGCTGCTTCTCTGCACCAGCCACTTACTGTTGTAGAGCGGACTGTGAGTTTGGTTTTTACATATATACATATTTGTTTTCATTTGAGAGGATTTTTATTATTGCTGTATGAATAGTTGTGGTATATTATGTGGCCTAATTTACTCTTATCCTTCAGAGTCAAGTTTACCTGCATCACTTGTTGAGACAACTGCTGAGACGAAACCTTGGGTACCATGCTTGGGAGGTAGCCAGCACATGTCGGGACTTGCCATACTTCCCACATGCACTAGAGCTTCTCCTGCATCAGGCAAGAAAACCCTTTTTATTTGTCCTTGTTGTTAATGTGTCTCTATATATTCTTTTGAAAGAAAGTAGTAGTAATGAACAAGTGTTGGTATTGGAAATGCATATCAGTTTTTGTTTTATGAAATAAAGCCTTGTTACAGGTTCTGGAAGAAGAAGCTTCGAGTAAAGACCCACTTCCAGATTGCCTGCTACCCCGTGTAGTGGAGTTCATTAGAGAGTTCCCAGTGTACCTGCAGACAGTAGTACAATGTGCGAGAAAGACTGAGCTGGCCTTATGGCGCTACCTCTTCTCTGCAGCAGGCAGTCCTAAGCTCCTCTTCGTCAAGGCTTTGGAGGAGGCCCAGCTGGATACTGCTGCATCATACCTTATCATCCTTCAGGTATGTTAGTCAGTGTAATGATTATTTTATGAAGACTCATACAAGAGACATCATAAAGGGATTCATGGACACATATCTGTAAAGGGAAGTTAACCATATGCTGCCGGAGGTGGCATGTGTGTACATGCCTTGCCCACTATGTTTAATTTAGTTTTTATACATTGATGGCTCCACAAGAGAGAGAATTACAAAAATATTTTCTTGTGTGTAATATTGCTGTTAATAATGTCAGTAACACTATAGTAATTATGATGTTTATGATAAAAATAACAGTATCAAAATTGATAGCATTAGTATATAAAAAAAAGCTTTTTTCCTGCAAACTCAAGTAACGGTGAAATCAGTTGAGGTCACAAGGTCTACTAATTGACTCCTTTGTGGCTAATCAAAACAATACTACAGTGAACACAACATATTCCCGGGTGCATTGGGTTGATATTGTATAAATTGTATTTACACTACAGAATCTGGAGAGTGCCTCTGTGAGTCGAAGCCATGCCACACGCCTTTTAGATGCTACATTAGAAGCTGGCAAATGGGATCTTTCAAAAGATCTCATTCGATTCCTTCGTTCAATAGGTATGTAAAGTAAAGTATGTGAATTTGTTATTGTATCAACAGTATCTCTGCATTATATGGCTGAGTATGTGCTTGCCTGACATAGTTTTGATTTTACCTCAGAATTTTACTTTGCTTTTAATGAGTTAGAAAACAATAAGATTTTGAAATGTACCAGTCATTTTATATTTCATGGGTGATAGTTTTCAGCTATTTTTATGTTTATTAATGATTTCTTTTAGAACTAATATAAAGTTTCCCATTAATACAAAATGGATTTCTTTTTGATGTAGTAGAGAAATTGTAACCATTTAGCTTTGCTGAATGCCTATTTTTCCTGAGGCTTGTGAGTTAACAGAGTAAGTGAAGGGGTATGTTCTGTACAATAATATTCTTTCTCCCCTCTTCCTCCTAACGTGAGCAGACCCGACGGACCTGGACTCACCGAAGCCATCGGTTCCATCTTGTGGGAGTACCAAGGTTGGGTTCAGCCATGCCACACCCCCCGTGTCCCCTGCATGTGCAGATGAAGACCTTTCGATGATTCTCCCCAACACTCAGGTACTAACAGTGACTCATCCTCTGTAACTCTCTTAACCAAATGGGAATGACAGGAATTCCAACGTCCATGGTTGGCCCCAATGTATCAGTGTGTAGCATGAGTTCATTGTGTAGAGAAGTATAGAGATGCAGACCATTGCATCCTTAGACCATTATTGGTTTGTCTGTTGTTGGTTCATTTGGCAAGTTGTTATGTAGGTATTGAGATGTTAACCTGTTTGACCTATACATTTTAAAATAAGAAACAAACAAAGTTAATAGATAGAGACAAAATCCATGATAGACTGACAATTAAGAACACATACACATCAATACATAATTAAGAACACATACACATCAATACATAATTAAGAACACATACACATCAATACATGTTCATTTTTTGTACAACATATCTACTTACCTACTTATATACACCCCTTCCTGCCTCCCAACCTATCTGTTTAACTAAATATTTACCTAGCTGTCTGTTTTCCTATCTTCTTTTCCTACCTCCCAATCTACATGTTAATATACCTGCCTGCCTACCTATCTATCAATCTATCTATCTATCTATCTATCTATCTATCTATCTATCTATATCTATCTATATCTGTGTGTCTATCTATCTATCTATCTATTTATCTATCTCTTTGTCTATGTATCTATTTATCTAACTATTTCTGTATCCATTTACCTACTGACTTATTTACTTACTTATTTACTTATTTATTTACTTATTTATTTACTTATTTATTTACTTACTTATTTACCTATCTATCTATCTATCTATTTATTTATTTATTTATTTATTTATTTATTTATTTATTTATTTATTTATTTATTTATTTATTTATTTATTTATTTATTTATTTATTTATTTATTTATTTATTTATTTATTTATTTATTTATTTATTTATTTATTTATTTATTTATTTATTTATTTATTTATTTATTTATTTATTTATTTATTTATTTATTTACCTATCTACCTACCTACCTATATATCTGTCAGTCCATCTATCTGTCTATCTATCTATCTATCTGTCTATCTATCTATCTATCTATCTATCTATCTATCTATCTATCTATCTATCTATCTATCTATCTATCTATCTATCTATCTATCTATCTATCTATCTATCTATCTATCTATCTACCTACCTATTTATCTACCTACCTATTTATCTACCTACCTATTTATCTTCCTACCTATTTATCTTCCTACCTATTTATCTACCTACCTATTTATCTACCTACCTATTTATCTACCTACCTATTTACTTATCTACCTACCTATTTATCTTCCTACCTATTTATCTTCCTACCTATTTATCTACCTACCTATTTACCTACCTACCTATTTACCTACCTACCTACCTACCTGTCTACCTACCTGTCTACCTACCTGCCTACCTACATGCCTGCCAGCCAACCCACAGCTCCCCCCCCCCCCCACACACACACACATACACACGCACATGCACACGCACACGCACACGCACATGCACATGTACGCACACACACACACGCACAGCACGCGCGCACACACACATATGCGCGCGCACACACACACACACACACACACACACACACACACACACACACACACACACACACACACACACACACACACACACACACACACACACACACACACGCACATTCATATTCATCATCATCATCTGGGGGCTAACGCCGACGGGGGCGCATAGCTGCATCCACCCTTTGCTTCCACCGTTTGGCGCTGCTCATGGCAAGCTGCCAGGCAGGGACTCGGCCCATCTCAAGCTCTTCACGACAGGTTTGATCGATCTGCCTGAGCCACGACCTCCTAGGTCGTCCCACAGGCCTCCTCCACCTAGGGTTGTCTCGTACAGAGACAACCTAGTGGGCAGGATCATCCTGGGGGAAGTGAGCCAGGTGGCCGTATATCCTGAGTTGGTGATCCTGGATTGTGCAGGTAACAGGTCCTGCGCCAGTCTCATGGTGCAACCGTTGGTTGGACACCAACCAACTGTACCCCATGATCCGGCGTAAGGACCTATTACAGAAGGCTTCAAGACGTGACTCCAAGGCACAGGATAATGTCCAGGTTTCACTACCAATAGCAAAACTGGCATTATCAGGGCCTTGAAGACATGTAGCTTGGTCCTTCTGCACAGGTACCGGCATCTCCAAATACTCTTATCGAAAGAGTTCATGACAGCTGCTGCCAGGCCAATCCATCTGCGGACTTCCTGGTCTGACAGCCCAGAGTTATGAACTACACTACCAAGGTATGTAAAGCTCTCTGTGACTTCAATGTCTTCGGCGCAAGAACGTACCGACTGAACAGGTTCTCCTAACAACTCCCCAAAGTCCTGGATCTTAGTCTTGGTCTAGGAGACCTCTAACCCCAAGGGCTTCACTTCATTTCTAAATGTATCGAGAGCCACCACTAAGGATTCCAAGGACTCAGAATAGCAACATCATCAGCAAAGTCAAGGTCGGTAACCTTGATATTGCCCAGAGTTGCTCCACAATGACTTTGAACAGTAACTCTGCCTAGTATCCAGTCCATGCAGGTGTTGAAAAGTGTTGGTGCAAGAACACAGCCTTGCCTCACTCCTGACCCAACAGGAAAGAAGCTTGACAGGCCCCCACCACACTTTACAGCACTTTCAGTACCAGTATACAGACTTGCTATCAGTCCAATAATCCTTGTTGGAATTCCTCTCAGTCTCAGGATCTCCCAGAGTGATTCCCGATGCACTGTATCGAACGCCTTCTTGAGGTCGATGTAGGCTGCAAGCAGCCCACGCCCGAACTCACGACGGCGCTCTACAATGACTTGAATTGCAATGATACGGTCAATTGTGGACTTACCAGGAGTGAATCCAGATTGCTCCTGCCTCTGGTGCCTCAGTAGATGGTCTCTGATACGTCTCAGAAGGATGTGGCAAGAACCTTGCCTGGTATACTGAGCAGTGTAATGCATCGGTGATTGCTACAGTCCCATCGGTCCCCCTTCCCCTTCCAGAGAGGGTTGACCACACCCCTCAACAGGTCGAGGAATGGTACCGGACCGCCAGATGGCAGCCAGGACAGCGTGCAACCCACGCACCATTGGTTCCCTACCAACTTTTAACGGTTCAGGTGGGATGCTGCAAATATCTGCTGCTTTGCCACTCTTCAGCTTGGATATCGCCCCCCTAACTTCAGTCAGGGAGGGTGGATCCTCACTGATGGGTGGGTCTGGCAACGGAATCACGGCACTACCCGCATCCAAGTTAACTGTTGGTGGGTCAACCTGGTACGGCTGCTCAAAATACTCAGCCCAACGTTCCCGCATCGCAATAGGATCTGAGGCGATCTGGCCACTTACCAAGGGAACCGCTGTCACCTGAGAAGAGCCTTACATACATACATACATACATACATTCATACATACATACATGTATACATACATACATACATGCATACATACATACATGCATACATACATTCATACATACATACATACATACATACATACATACATACATACATACATACATACATACATACATACATACATACATACATACATACATACATTCATTCATTCATACCTGTTTACTCTTTTATTTACATGCATTTATTTATTTTTCAAATATATACAGTGTCTAAATATAGTACACCCTACATCTGCATGTGACATGCATACGTGAATATAGTTACAAAGACTTTTGCTCATATGTGTTAAAACTGCATAAACATAATTGTCCTGTGTTGTGAATCTTCCGTCCTTGTTAGCGTTAGGAAAAGCATGTAAATCATTTCTGTCCGACCTTGCAATAAGGAACAGGTTCTCTAAATACTGGGGTTTATCACATACAGTACAAATACATATCTTTAAGGGAACAGTATTAGGGTGTATTGTAGCTAAGAGTTTAGATGTCAATTAACCTTCACTCTTTTTATTTTCATTTTTATTTTTTCTACTTGCTTGTCTTGGTGCCTAGCATTTATGATGTTTTTTTTAATTACTTTAGTATAGTTCATAGTAAACTCAGTTAGGATTTTCATTATTATTATTATTGATAGCCATTTATTTTGTTTTTTACTTATCTGAGTCATATTAAAACTTTTCCTTTTTGAGTGACTAATTTGACCTGTACATTTGTGTATCAGATACAGATGTTGCGAAGACATTCCTCTGTTCTGATCACCGCTCCACAGGTATTATTATTTCATTTTGTCATTTGGTGACTTTTTAGTGGCTGTGTGTTGCCATTTGACAAGTTTATGCATGTTTGGGTTTTATAGGGAGTTGTGGTAAGTTCTTGATTGACATTGCTGTGTATTGCAAAGATTATCTTGATATGTCTTCTCCACACAAAGATACCTCTCTTACACTGCCTGTCACATAGCATATTTCTGAATGGTTTTGTCTGTTTGTTCTCCTTGTTTGTTATGATCTCAGTCACATCTGAATGTGTTGTAACTTTGTCTTCTGTTGCTTCCACTTTGCTACATCATTCTGTTTGGTTAGTTTCAGTGCCTGGAACTTTTGTATTAGAAATGATTAATTTACATGTATTGCACTGCACTTGTTCTTCATGACAGAATCAGAATACATGCCTGATTACCAACTAGAAATAATATTTATTAATTTGACTTGTGACCATCAAATGATAAATTTTACAAGGGAATATAGTCATTACAGCAATTTAAGCATTTTTCTTCATTAATCATAAATTGATATCAGTTGTATTTAATATTTTCATTTTATTTTTTGTCAGAGGTTTATGTCTGAAAGGATGATTAAAAAAAGGAAGATTATACATAATTAAAAGATAGTATTGTATTTTGATTTATGTAGAATAGGTATAGTAGTGAGCTGTGAGAATATGTAATGGTTTCTTATGATTTGACTTACATTTAGCCCTATGCTATCATGTGTTCCATAATCTTGAAATGCTGCTGTCAGGCACACTTCAAAAGTTAACACTCCTCTGCTAACATACACACAGGGTTGCTACCATGCACAAAGTACAGTAGATTGGTTGTTTTTACATTAAACAGGTTGTGCATTTGGTTATTTGCCATTGCTAGGGATTGGTTTACATTCCTACTGTCAACATCGAACAAGCATTACAGGATATATTCACGAATTAATGTTATTGGCAATAGATTACTTCTCATGAATGTGAACGATTGCTACGATGCCCTTTTAGGTGAGCTTAATGATGAAAGTTCTCAGTAGCAACGTGTAGGCTCTCTGGTAGCCTTTGGCATACATGTTAACCCATTCTTGCCTTTCTATCTTCTTGTCTTTCATGTTCACAATAAAGTCAGCATTTATTAAGTCTTTTTATGTTCTCAGCAAGGTCAGCTTTTATTCTGTTGTTGAGGTTCGTGATAAATTCAGCATTTTTATTTATTTATTTATTTGTTTTTTTATTAATGCACCATTTACTTAGTTTTTTTCACATTTTCTTTTTGTTACTTGCAGTATTGCTAAGGATACTTCTTGGTGGGGAAAGTATTGACAAAATTTGCATGTAGATCATCTGGTCAAGAGCCATTTGGAAGTATTCTCATTAATTTTTAAGGTCTCTTGCAGATTTTTGTTATATGCAGTTGTGTAACTATTTGGGTGTGATAGCAAAAGGTTTGGTATATAGTAAAGTCTTTCAGTATATTGTAATAAGGCCTTGACAATGGGAAGGTAGTTTGAGGAATGGTACCAACAAGTAGTATATCTGTACATCAGATTGATTGAAGATTACTTACTGCTTAACCATATAATGTGAATATGCTGTCGTAGAAAAATTTGGCTGAAGGCTGGGGTGATTGGAACATGCTGTCATGAGAATTTGGACTGAAGACCTGGGTAATGGGAACGATACAAGAGTGTACAAAGCTCTTGGAGGGTAGTTACACTCATAAGGCATTTAGAAAGATCTTGCATTATTTCCATCAGTAAAAGAGTGGAATGTACTCATACCATCCATGAGTCAAGACTGGAAGAGCACCACCTGCAGGTTGTTAAATAGCCAAAAAGTACAAATTGAATATTACAAAAATATTTAAAGTACAAAAATATTTTAAAAGTACAAAAATATTTTAAAAGTACACAAATAAGAAAATATTACTTATTGTTATTATTATTACACAGAATTATAGACTACATAGAGAGGTGGATATGGAGTCTATGCAAGGAAAAGTCTATTGCCATCTTGATACAGCATATCAAATGACAAATATAGACATTAGAAAATAGCCAAAAAGTAAAACATAATTTTGTAGCAAAAGAGATTGATTTTGCAAAGAGCAGGTATGGAGTCTTGCCAATGCATACAAGTATTTGTGTGGAATGGGCCTACAAGCCACACACCCCGGAGTGGCCACTCAGGTAATGCCAAATTTTGGGCAGCGTGTTGGTAGTGAGGCACCCGGATCCAATGGGTTATTTGGTAAAACCTGGAAATCAGTGTTAAACTCAGTCTACAGAAAATGAAAAGATTTGCTCATCAGAAAAAAAATGCATATACAGTGCACTTGCCAAAATGTGTATATACAGCTTTTCAACTTTTTTTTTTTATATTGCTTGCGAACCCAGTCCATTTCATCATTTTCAAACTTAATTTGCAGTTAGCCTAGATTGTTATGCCATGTGTCTTTTGTGATAAACATATATAGATGATACATACATTTGCTCCCCCTCTAGATGAGTATTTTCATGTGAAGCTCTTTAATCTGTCAACAAAAGATGCCTTATCCTCATATGCACTTTGTAATGGAAGGGCATGTATATACAGGGGCATACATGTGATTTTGCTGTGTGTGCATGTGTATGTGTGAGTTTGTGCATTGACCTTATGTGTGTGGTATTGGAAAATGAATTGTTGTAAAATGAACTGGGTTTTAATCATGTGTGGTAAAAATGTTAGACCTGTTTTTTTGTGAGAATGCTAATTACTCATTATATTAAGTTGATAAATATGAAAGGAAATCAGTAATTAAATTTGGTTGTTGCAAAATCCTGGTTGACAAATATTAAAAAAAAATACAATGTAAAAAGGTAACTACTTTATTAAGAATAATTAAGTAGACACAAATGTTGTGAATAGAACTATATTGAGGTGATTGTCAGGTAAGATTTGCAAATTTACCACACCTTATATTTGTAAAACATGTTAATTATAGTTGAGTTGAGTGATAAAGCACAAGATAATATGTTTATATTTTGATTAGGAATAAGATTTTCAGTTGTAGAATAAAATTCTGTGCTTGGCTACATACTTGATGCTTGTTGCAGGTTTTATGATTACATGCTCTATAGAGGCCAAGCTATTTGTAATTGACTTTATGGTAAGAGGTTATGTTATTTCTATTGCTATGTTTGTAAAAAGAACAAAGTTTCAGAAGTAGATAGATTTTTTTTTTTTTTTTTTTTTTTTCAAATATTCATCTTTGCAGTTATTTCCCTGGAGGTTAGCAGCAGAATCTTGAGAGCACAGACTGAAGAATATTGCACATGTAATGAATTTGTGTTTTTTATATTTTGATTTGTAAGAAGGTATTTCTGCAGCTTAAGTTCCACCACATCTTCACTTTCTGCTCTAGCTGTCCTGGGGTCTCCAAATATAACAATATTATGATTAACACAGGTGCTCCGTGGGAGGTCCTTCTCCTCAACGTCAGCCCCAAAGGTGGCAGTTGGGGATGGGGCAGCAGCCTCTCATCAGTCAGTGGTGAGAACAACATCAGACTCGGCAAAAGTCCTGCCAGAGATCAGTCGTCAGTGTCAGACTGTGCCAACACAGCGTAAGCGATCGACAAATTCATTGAGCAAGGATGTGTCAACAGCAGAAGAATACTTTTTGGATGTGATTCTGCAAAGGCATGCAAAGGTGAGAAGGAAGTGGAATGAAATATGTAATGCATACACTATTTTTTATTTGTATCCCGTGTAGATGGGTTCTGCAATAATAGATTTTCATTCATCAGCCACCATTTTGTCCACATGCTTTGAACTCCTTATGATGTCAGCGTATAATAAATATATATATTTTTTGGTCTTTTTCAAAGGTAATGACCATTCCCATTTTTATCTTCTCAAAATCTATTCTTCAGTATCATTCAACAATTCAAACATTCAACTGAATTTAGTCTGACAAGTAGTTTTGACAAAAAATTCACTGCATACAGCTGGCCAATTTATATTTCTATGCACTGAAGTATTTCTAAGGCATATTGAATATACATAGAAAGTAAGGAACACTTTATAGATATATGTTGATATTAGTAAGAAGAAGAAATAGATTAAAGATAGCAAAAGGAACATTATAATCTCAATACTTTCTTTCATAATTGAAATATAGAATCACTTTGAAATAATTTTATTGGAAAGGTCCATAGCTTTGCAGTCCACACATCTTACATATATAGAGTATTACATTTTTCATGCTTTATATTCAAACAAGTTTTTGTGAAGTAACTCCACTGTTATTCAGTTACAATAAAGCAGTACTAGCCATCACTGTTAAAAGATATTTGTCTTTGAAGTTCTTCTCTGCATCATTGTAGTCATCATCACAGGTTGTTTGTCTGTTTCTCAGATTAATGCATATTCATTTTAAAAATCAGTGTTACTCAGTTTCAGTTTACTGATTAACATTTTTTTTTATAGAAACTCTTACTGAGCTGCCGTCTACGAGATTTGGGGACAATGGCAGCACACTTAGACTTTCCATTAGTGTCATGGCTCAGGAGAGAGAGAAGTCGGGCAGCCCGGGTGGATGACTTTGTTGCATCATTGAAGCAGATCCACAGAGAATTCTCTTGGCCATACCCTTCCGTCCCAACTTCCCATATCCGGCGTTACTCAGGTATGTCAAATGAAATGTGAAAAGGTTGTACTAGACACAAAAATTGAAATGTAAAAATTGGCAGGAAGTTAGATTTTCTAGAGCATTATGTATCCTATAATTTTATCTGCTATTGTGTTGCATCTCTGCAGTCTCATCTGTGCGATCTGGAGGGAGTCCTGATGAGAGATCTGTTTTGGTGGAGGAGAAGATGCAAGGACTCTCAATATCAGTGCCAAAGGTGAGTGTGAGAAAATGGGTGTGCTTAGTTGTTTTTATTGGCTCTGTTATGAGTATGCATTGACTGTTGACTGTTTTATAACTACCCTCTTCCTTCAGTTTTATATATTATTCTAATGTCTTTCCATTCACTCATCTGCACTTGCCATTCTTTTTATAACCCTTGAGTATCACTGTTATGTATTTTCTTTTTTTCAGGTGTCTTCACTGGGCACAGGAGAAGTAGGAGACAGTGGGTATATGAGCCAAGCTACAGGGGACACACACACAGCTGTGACCCCTCAGCACACACCGCATTCACCCAAATCTCCATATGCTCTCCAGGAAGTCATGCCTCGCCAGGCTCTGCTGGTCCCACATTCGCCCAAAACAGGTCAGTTACCAGTTGTTAAGCCATTAACCCTTGGTTAATGATTTGACTTGTGGGCCTGTAACGTAGGGTTGTTAGCATGCATCGACAGTTTCCACTGTTTTGCCTGGCTTGTGTAGTTTGCAGGCAACATTTTATAAAAATATGAAGGTTTACCTTCACTTTAGGTGCTATTGCCTAAAAGTTTCAGCATAAAAGTGATGCTGCTACTATCTGAGAAAAAACAGCTCTGTCTGATGAGCTGATGGAGTGGGAATGACCGTGATGCGATGCCACCAACTTCTTGGTCCACAACAACCATGGCATTTATGTATGTGCCACTTAGCAGGAAAGGGATAATCTGAGATACTTGGGCTGATTGCAGAGCCCATTCATTATGTGTTACTGAATTGAAATGACAATTTTGGAGTAGATTTTGATTTCTTCTATGGTGTTCTGATAACTTATAAAGTAGAAATGTCAGTTTTGGAATACTGTATTTTTTGTTATGTCTTCAGTCAAGTATATAACAAAAATTCATGTAATGTTGTAGTCATGCATAGTTTTCTTCTTTTATTCTTCCATTTTGATTTCCTTTGCCTTTTGATCCATTTCAATTTTCATATGTTTTAAGACTCCTTGTATATACCCTATACCATGGTCTATTTACAGGTGATACAGTGAGTGTGATGAGTGAAGAGGGGACTTTGTATGGGGATGACACGTCGAGTGTGTGTGGGGACTGGAGCCCAGAGGGAGGAGACCCAATGCGTGATCTGCTTTCTCGACCTCCTGACCCTCCTCCCCAGTCCTCTCCAAGACCCCCTCCTCATGCTGAAGTTCAGCTTAGATACTTACTGCAGGTTGGTAAACTGAAATTGTAAACTCGTTAGAATTATAAACTTTATTTAGAATTATAAACATATTATGGAGGAAGATTATGATTTTTGAAATAAATAGCAAGGAAGTATGGAAGTATATGCAGTATAAATATATAAAAAGTCTGCTACACTGATGTGGCTGGATACAATAAGATGATACCAAATAATTCTTTCAGGGAATTGTCACTATATTTATTATATTTTCAGGTGCTGTTAGAAGCAGGGTGTTTAGAGTGGAGTGTTGTGGTGGCAGTTGTGCTGCGTGATGCCTTAGCCGTGTTAAGAGTCGTGACGCTTGCCCGCGCTCCAGATGTACCTGCACAGGTGATCACCAGACTAACAACAGGCTTGCAGGATCTTTTGCACTTTACAAATACTGAATGGTATGTTGTAATGAGAGAAATATTTTCATGTTTAATTTTACTTCAATATAATTTATGTTGTAATATTTGATCAGTGTATTTTATTATCATTATTACATCATCATCATCATTCATCATTCATCATCAGTCATCATCATCAATCATCATCATCATCAATTGTCATCAATCATTAATATCATAATTGTTGTTGTTATTGTTATTGTTATTATTAATGTTATTTGCTATTATTATTATTATTATTATTATTATTATTAATTATTATTATTATTATTATTATTATTATTATTATTATTATTATTATTATTATTATTGTTATTATTATTATTATTATTGTTTATTATTATTATGATTTTTGTTGTTATTATTATTATTATTATTATTATTATTATTATTATTATTATTATTATTATTATTATTATTATTAGTAGTAGTAGTAGTAGTAGTAGTAGTAGTAGTAGTAGTAGTAGTAGTAGTAGTAGTAGTAGTAGTAGTAGTATCATCACCTTTATTACTTTTATTATTATTGTTATTGTTATTAATATTATTATTATCATTATTATTATTGTTATTATTATCATTATCATTATCATTATTGTTATTATTGTTGTTATTATTATTATCATTATATTTATTGTTATTATTATTATTATTATTATTATTATTATTATTATTATTATTAGTAGTAGTAGTAGTAGTAGTAGTAGTAGTAGTAGTAGTATTGCTGTTGGTTTTGTGATTATTATTGTTGTTGTTGTTGTTATGATGATGATGATGATGATGATGATGAGGATTATTATTATTATTATTATTATTTTTACTATTTTTATTATTATTTTTACTATTTTTATTATTAGTGTTACTGTTATTATTATTATTATTGTTGTTGCTGTTGTTATTATTGTTATTATTATTGTTATTTTCTATATCATTATCATTGTCATCATTATCATTATTGTTATTATCATTGTCATTGTTATTGTTAATATTATTGCTGTTATTATTGTCATTATCATTATCATCATTATTATAATTTTTTAAATTATTGTTATTGTTCTTCAAATTATTATTGTTATTATTTTTATTATCTATATCTTTATCTTTATTATTTTCACTGTCATTGTCATCATTATCATTATTGTTATTATCATTGTCATTGTTCATGTTATTGTTGTTATTATTATTATTATCACTAGCATTATAATTATTTTATTATTATTGTTATTGTTATTATCATTATTACTATAGTTAACAATTATTGTTGTAATTGTTATTGTTAGTTATTATGATCATTATCACTTTAACTATCATCAGCAGTCATTATCATTATTTTTACCAATAATGATTTTTTATTAATATCATGAATATTATCATTACTCTTATTATATCTTTTACCCATTTCATTTCTTAGCTTGGGATATCAAAATTTCCTTGGAGCAATAATGGGGCAAGTTAAGGTCTTGGAAAGGCTTGCAAATACCCGAGAAATATCACGGACTCCAAGTCCCCACTCTTCCCGTCCTCCATCTACGAGTCATGAATCCGAGCCCCCTCCCAGCCAGGAGAGTTCCCATAGGTCTTCTGTTCGAACTTCACCTCCCCCATCGTCGCATCAGCAGCAAGGCCAACAGCAACAATCAATGCAGGTGCAGAATCAAACACAGGGTCAGCAGACACAGCAGGTACCACAACAGCAGGCACAGCAGCCGTTGCCTCACCCAGGCATGCCCAAGGTATCTTATCTCCCTCGAAATTCCATATCTGCTGGAGAAACTCTTCCGGAGGAAACTTCAAACCCAGAATCTGAGAATGAGCTCAGGGACTCGGTTCATGAAGGCATTTCCACTCTGGAGGAAGAGGGAAGTGCAGCCTGCGTTGTGTCATAGGCCAGCTGTAGCTACTGTTGGTCGAGGACCATTTTTTTATATATATATATATCCAAAGGCAATAATGGAAAGAATGCTACTAAACTGTTGCTCACAACTTTTGTGGTTTGTAATTTTTCTCACAATAGTGAAGATTTAAAGCAAAAGTAGAGTTGTATTAGCCAAATGACTGGTGCTTAATTTGGAAATCTTTGTAACTGCTTTGTGTTTAGTTGGGAAAATATAGTTGAGCATGTGTTGTAAACTGAAGGATTAAAAATGTTGGCTTTTTTCATATATAAGGAAAAGATTGTCAGTATTTTATGGATTTAATTAGTTGTTTATTTTTTCATGGATATTTCAGTTTGAAAGGAACAGATATTAGAATAAAATGAATTGAGTCCATTTTGTGATTGATGGTTCTGGTTTGACTAAATACCCTACACTGTAAGGTTTGGAGACAGAAAATAGGGAACGTATTGTATAAAAAACGGTTTCACCATTAACATAATTTCTTGCTATACTGTAATTTGATATAATTTTTTTTAAAGGTTACATCTGAAAATATGAGCTTACACAACACAGTGTTGAATGGTAATGATAGATAAGAAAAAGAGCAGTTAGTTCTATTAAGAGTAGTACGATTCCATAACCAACCAGCTGTAGTTCTGCTGCAAGGCATTACTTGAGGGGCCAAGGAGAATATTATAGTCCATGTTATATATGAGCTTTAACCCATGTACATGTGTGTGATGTATTGATATTTTTTTCTTTAGAGGATAGAATTGTATTTAGGTAAAGTTGATCTGTAACATATTTTATAGGAGCTGTAATACACATAGAAAATCTATATATCTATCTATATATGTATGGGCTGGTCCTATCCACCATTGTTAGGGCCTTTGAGAGTAATTGTTACAATAATCAAGGATAGAAATTTAACTTTTTTCACATTTTACAGACTTAAAGTTTAAATGTTGAAGCACAGGAAAAGGGTATGGAGACATTGCCTCAATCTGAT
This sequence comes from Penaeus vannamei, assembly GCF_042767895.1. Classification (NCBI taxonomy): domain Eukaryota; kingdom Metazoa; phylum Arthropoda; class Malacostraca; order Decapoda; family Penaeidae; genus Penaeus; species Penaeus vannamei. Next base: position 21,327,618 of record NC_091572.1, read on the forward strand.
ATGTTTTTTTTTTCTTCCTCAAAGTGTGTGCCTTGAGGATTCTGTAAAGTATTTGAAATTAAACCTAGTGGTGTAAAACTTTGTGGAGGTATGTGATATATTGCTAGCAAGTAGGTTTCTGTTGATGTGGATTTGTCAGGGATGTTGTGAAAAGTGGGATGATATGTATCCAGTTGGCATATAGGAGGAGATGTGCACTACTCTATTGGGGTTTAGTGTGCCTTTCTCTGAGGCAGAAGAGGATAGAAGACTTAGTCCCAATAAGTGGGAAACTATAATGGTAAATAGGCATGTTTTGTACACCTTTTTTATCAGGGAAGAAGCCACATTTTTTCTTCTTATTTCTTAATGAATTTCCCTCCAATAGGCTGAAGTCAAAATGAAACACATTGTCTCTTAATGCATGTAGAGACAGTAGGTTACGAATTGGATTTAAAATAATTTAGATTTTATACTAGAGTGAAGGACTTGATAAACAGACAGCAGAGAAAAATGATAAACATCCATCCTTTTTTTAAAATACAGTCTTTGTTAATAGGTACAGGCTGTCAGATAATGGCCCCACCTGGATGCAAAAGTTTGTCAAAGAAAGTTATAGAATGACAGTACTAGGGAGGGTAAGTGGAAGAATAGGAAGATAGGTGCATGAATAAGTAAATGTAAGGTCTGTATGTATGGAAGAATGGAGCTGAAAAATTGATTAAGAGAATGCACTTTTACGTTTGTATAAGAGATTATCTGTTTATGTTGGCAGTTTAAGGTGTACTCATAGTGACAGTTATAAATGGTGGAAAATACTACACATGAAGAATTATTGAGTCAGCATGATAATTAAAGGAGAGTAGACCTCCAGTGTAAGATTGTAAGAAGTATAACTAATGGAAATTTTGTACAGTTTTTAAAGGTTTTGGAATGATATTATTTGGAAGTTTAGTGATGCCAAACTATTAACTTTTTCAAAGGAAAATCCTGAGGTGAAATTTAACATTAGTTAAATTAGTATAGTGTATGAAATTATGTTATTTTAGCTGTTCTTAGATGGTGATTTTGGCCATGTGAATTTGGTGGCTCAGGTATAAGAAAAGATTTTTTAAAATCTAGAGAACACATGATTGTGCCAAAGCTATTTGAAGTTAAAGACCAGTTTCCCATTTGCTGTTGTATCCCTCATGTCATTTACATTAATAAAATTATTTTTTATATGCTTTCTTGGTTTTGATGTATAAATTCATTGTTTGGGGAGTCCATACACTACCACATCTTCCAGTTGACCAAGCATAAATGTTTCAAATGTAGATTTATCATGCATGCAAATGGGACCTTTGTTTTATAGGGTATCTTTTTCCTAATGATTTTTATGTTCTCCAATTCACTCTATAACAGCCACCTATGAAAGGCAGGCTTTTAGATACTTGATATATGTGAATGTTGAACTTAAAGACAACTCAGTTATAGGATAAGTTTATTGATGTAAAATGATGATGAGGCACCATGATAGTTCTAGAATATCAGTTTTGTTTCTTAAGAGATGTTCTGTAAAAATTATTTATGAAAGTGCAAGGCTTCTGTTATTAAAGGAACAAAACGTTATGATTAAACATATACTCTTTGTATCAGAATTGATAAGCGAAGGTAGACTGAAAAGAGAGAACATTATTGTAATAGATATAAAAAATGATTTTTTAAAAGAAAAAATTGGAATGGATATAACCAAAGAATTGTATTTTAGGAAATTTTAAATCATGTTTTTCTTAAATCTAGTCTTTGGACTGTGAATGTCTCTTAAAGTATTAGGATAAAAATACAGATTTTCGAAGTGCTGTTAATGTGGCATGTCATTTTTATTTTTTGTTTGAAGGATCCTGAAGAAATATTTTATTCAAATACAGTACTGCATAATTTGGAAGATAGGTTTGTGCCACTGGAAAGTGTTTTGATTTTTTTTTCTCAAATTCAGTAGAGTTCAATTTTAATTTTAAATACATTCAGTGAACCTTTAAAGAAATAAAAGTACCAATCCCTTCATTATTTATTAATATTGTTGTAAAATGAAATAGAAGTATATTGCATATAAAGCCTGTTGTTTACCTGCAGTTGTTCCAAGACAAATACTGATTTCTTTGCTATTGGTTCTTTTCACTGTTTTAGGTATGGCTTTGCTTCTTCAGGGGAAAATATTAATAAATACTAATATTTTTTGGTGAAGGTAAGACAGATATGGCACTGACATCAACACCAATTTAAGATTACGTGTTATATTTGTCTTAGAAATTGATATTAATTTTTAGAACTAGATACCAAAAAAAAAAAAAACAATCGTAATTATTGTGCCAATTGAATAAACAAGTTAAAAGGTCCTTTTTTTCTCTGGTACTTTTTACAAGTTGATTTGCAAGATGTGTAGTAGATGTGTGTTTTTGGATGGTGAAGTTATGATACAAGGCAGTGCACTACAGCTATTATCAGTGATGGATGGTCGTAGATTGAAATGCATTTATTACGTTAGTCTTCCATGAAATGCAATGTTATTATCATAGGAGATGAGTGCTAGAATGCTCTTATTATAGTTAGCTTTTTAACATTTTGAATGGCAAAATTTAAGCATAATTTTTTTTCTTGGGATTTTGACTTTCAGGTATGTGGTAAGAGGTATAGTCTCCTGAAAAGAAATAGTTTAATTTTATGAGCTAAGGGAATGGTAGCTGATAGGGAATAGGAGTGGTAACTTTCAAGGTTTAAATTTTTATTGTTTTTTGATTATCAGGTTTGTGAGCAATGACTAGGAATCATGAATTTTAATCTGTGCAATTAACATTTCAATTTACATTTGCAAAGTACATTTTCTCCCTTTAACGTGTTGCAGTGTTTAAAGTACAGATACAAAAATGAAGCCAATTTCATTTTTTAGTGTGTGGATTCTGACCTTTTCCTTCCAGTCTTTATCAGAAAACAGCTCTCCCATGACTTGAAAATGGAAACTGGGATATTCAGAGTATTAAAATTCAGAAAAAGTATATTGGTTATTTTTTATTTTGTGTGGTTTGTTCAAAATATTTAGTATGCACATATTTGGTTTGTTGGTTGGGAATGCATTTTGAGACTGAGTGTAAAAAAAAAAAAAAAAAAAAAAAAAATGCAAGTTATCAGCACATGGTATTTTTTATTTTAATATTTGTATAATGCAAGCTATCTCCAAGGATGTATACTGTTTGCCTCCAAACTGTGAGACTGATTATGATGCAAGTGTCTGCCTCTTCACTGTGATAAATGCCACACTCAATTTAACCAATTTGTCCTCCACTGTTTGAAGGGAAGAAAGAAAGAAAGAAGGGAAAAAATGTGTGTTTGGTTTTGTATGTGAAATATTTCTTGTTTTTCTTGTCGTGTTTTCCAAATTCAGGGAGAAGGAAAATAAGCATGAAACATGTTAGTAGCCTGATAAAAGGTCTAGTATGTAAATTGACTTGATTTTTGTACAGTGTATATAGTTACTTGTTTGTGATTTTTTTCTCATGGCTCTGGTGGGAGCTGTTGAAACACAGCCATTATGGTTACCTTTGATTGAATTGTCAATGTTTAAAAATTATTCTTTCATGTATAATTTGAAGATATCAGAAATCACACACTGGCACTCAATCTCACACTTACACTCATACTTATGCTCACACTCATACTCACACTTCCACTTCCACTTCCACTTCCACTTCCACTTCCACTTCCACGTACGCATACACAACCCCACTCACTCACTCACTCACTCACTCACTCACACATACACACACATACACACACATACACACACATACACACACACATACACACACACACATACACACACACACACACACATACACACACACACACATACACACACACACACATACACACACACACACATACACACACACACACATACACACACACACACACACACATACACACACACACACACACATACACACACACACACACACATACACACACACACACACACACACACACACACACACACACACACACACACACACACACACACACACACACACACACACACACACACACACACACACACACACACACATGTACACACATGTACACACATGTACACACACACACACCCACACCCACACCCACACCCACACACCCACACTCACACTCACTCACTCACACTCACTCACACTCACTCACTCACTCACTCACTCACTCACTCACTCACTCACTCACTCACTCACTCACTCACTCACTCACTCACTCACTCACTCACTCACTCACTCACTCTCTCTCTCTCTCTCTCTCTCTCTCTCTCTCTCTCTCTCTCTCTCTCTCTCTCTCTCTCTCTCTCTCTCTCTCTCTCTCTCTCTCTCTCTCTCACATGAATATACATATACATACTATATGTAGTAATAACTATTAAGATTGAAAAAGTGTTGGAGTTTAGAATGTAGAATAACCATTTTAAAGTATTTATAAAACAATTTTGGTTTGGAAAATTGTGAAATATAATGAAGTGCTCATTTAATCATTTTTACAGTGCATGTGTTTCATGGTGTAATGTAGGTAACTAGTGGTTACATAATAATTCATTCAGTAGTTTAAAAAGTGTAGTATTTTCAGGATAAAAGGGTTGTTGTAGATATTTGGGTTATGTTGGTTTTGTGATTATCGGAGGAAATGTGTGGAATCATATTTTCCTTGGATAGAAATAAAGGATGGTATTTAATATCTTTTGAAATGTAATCAAATCCTATACAGATGTGTAATTTTTTATTTTAATTTTTTTCTCTCTTGTTGTTGAGGAGGTGTGGATTAGTATGATAATTTGAGTTTAAATCTGGGGAAGAAATAGCAGAGATCTTTGTCTTAAAGAGGTGATGAAATGATTGGGATGTATTTATTTTTAAGTCAAACCTGGTGATCATTCTTACCTAAAAATTGTACTGGTGTCCAATAACTCAGCCATATTGGCTGAGAGATAGAGATTTTAATATATATATATAAACGGATATTGGAAATCAGCACAGGTTGGTAACATTGTATACACTTTTTCTGTATGTGTTGGATAGTTGTGAAATTAATTTATTTTCTCTCCCAAGTAATATCCATGGAATGCTGGGCACAATTTATGGGGCAGTGTCCTGAGTGTGGTGTGGGGAGGGGAGGGGTTATATATTTTTTCCTTTTTTTTTCATTCTTGTATTTTCATTTTTATGTGACAAAATTGCTACAAGGAGGGGATTGGTGAGGTATGTGGATATTTATTAATGATCACTCTTCATTTTACAATAGTATATGGCAGATTTACTTTTTTTCCTGTATGTTAATTTCATCATTACTAATGGGCAAACCAGTGATTATATATTTTACCCTTGTAAAAAGTCCCTTTTGGGTACTTGAAATAAGTAATATCATTGTGGGTGATATTTTTGCTGCATAATTTCCATGAAGCATAATTCATGAAGACAGTTGTGATCTGATATGAATTTTTCTGAGATCTATTTTCACCCTCTTGAAATTTTGCATTTATTCATTTGTACATATACCCATGTCCTAGTCCTTCTGTGTGTCATACCTTGACATTTTCTGTTCTCTTGTAAATGCTATGTTTATGCAGAATTTTCGGCAGTGTTTTTTGTTATTGGTTTGCCTTTGTGATTCATACCTCCTTGAGTCACATGAGAATATGTAATTTTTATTTTTCCCTTGACCTTTTATTCTCCATTTATTTTGTTAAGTATAATGTCATTCATTCTGATATTTACTGATTTCCTTAAATGTTGATTGTGTATACCTGTCACTGCATATGATATGAGCTGTTATTAATGTATTAAAATTTCAGTCATTAAAAAAAAATGTAAGATTAGAACAGTTTGGAAGTGTTATTTAGTGAATTAAGGTTCCACATTGCTTAATCCTTGTTAATTCTGGTTATTTTGGTAGCTTCAGATGCAAAATGTTTTGACACATTTAGTACAAGTGACTTGGCATGTTTCTACCAAAAAGACATTCATGTCCTTGGTGTTAATTTGGTCCAAACTCTAAACTGTCCTATTATCTTTTTGAAGATTATTGTTATTTCTTATGTATTCTGTGTTTATATTCCTTTTGTTTTTTGCTTGTTCTCTCTCAGGCTATTTTACTGTACATTGCACTTGTTGCCCAGATTGACTTGAACTCTCTGCCATTGTTAGCTCTAAGCAAGTTCTGTTATTGTTTTTATGGAATATGATGTGTCCTTTCTTTATATATCACCACAGGCATCCTCTGTACATGTGCAATTCTGCTTACTTCAAGTAATAGTATAATTTCTAGTTTGAGGCTTGCTGCAACACACCCAGCCTTTAACCTGCTTTGGCGACAGAGTTGATCTCCGTCCTAAATTTCATTCTTGTTTATGCTTCTGTCTCTTTCCATTGTAAGGGCCATGGGAAAGAGTAATGACAGAAACTGTATAGTGGTATAGTTATTTCTTGGAGTTTTGTTTTTCCTTTTCTTGGGTAGTGGAAATTATAAGTAGAATATGTCTTCTGTTTCATTCTGTACCCAGGAGTCAGATCGTGTTTGTACATGTGAGAATGTATTTTCAAGATATTGGGTACAAGTGTGTTCAAAAATACATTCTTTCCTCCTAAACTAGTAGGTGCTGTCCTTTAAGCCCATGGACATCTGTTGTTCCCTCACTCATATTGTCCTTTTCTGTGGCTTTAGTAATGTGGCCCCTTCATCCTAACAGAAACCTTTATCCCCCTCTCTCTGCACTAGGAGATGTGTAGATATAGAGACTGCCCTTGTAGTTACAAATGTGTCCTTCCTTTCATTAGACTTACCTTCCTTTAGACAATAGACACTGCCATTTCCACTTTTAGACATTTTACTGTTGTATTTTGTATGTGGACATCACATTGGCTCCATTGTTTTCATGGACATATACTGTCTGCCCCCTTTTCACTGATGTATGAATGTTGCATCATACTGCAAATGCATATGATATATATTAAGTTCCTAAAGTCCTAAAGTAATCAATATCACATTTGATGCATGACGCATAAACCTGTCCATGGAATCTTTTGGATGCCTCCTTCCCCTTTGTAGTATTGTTGTACCTTTCTTATTAAACTTAGGTAGATTCTTCCCTGTGATCAGATAAACCCTGATGTTGCCAAAGCTAGTGGACGCCCTTCGCTCTCTTTGCGCGCCCATCCAGCCACAGTTTCCAGCCTCCTTCTCACTCTCAGTCCTATCCCCCACCCTCCTCTATCTTCCCCATGCTGCCCCCCTTCTCTGGATTTGGTGGTGCATCATTGTGGACACATCTATAGTAGTCACATCAACTTCCACATATCTCAGTCCTTTTCCTCACTTTCCAACATTTTCTTCTAACAAGTTGGATGCTAATACCTTACACCACCCCAGACATTTCCTTATAACAAGACGCTGCCACCCCACACCACCCACCCACCCCAGCTCCTGTCACTGAAGGACAAACATATTGTCCTGCTGTAGCAATACACTATCACCTCCAAGGTTGTTGTTGTTGTTGTTACTCTTGTTGTAGCGCTGCTGCCATGTCAATATTAGAAAAAAAAAATTATTTTTACATTCAAGAGTGTTTTATTATATATCCCACATTGATTATGTACTTGGCACAAGGTCTGATATAACTAATTACATAACTGCATTTTCAAATTAGATATATAAAAAAGTTGAATTCTCAAATACACACACACACGCACACACGCACACGCACATGCACACACACACACACGCACACACACACACACACACACGCACACGCACATGCACACACACACACGCACACACACACACGCATGCACACACACACACATTTCTATAATACCTTTTAACAGGATTAGCAAATGCATTGCATAAATGAAGTTAAAAGAAAGTTGTCAAAGT
>NC_091572.1:21348031-21350531 GCF_042767895.1 Penaeus vannamei
TATTTATTGATTTTAGAGTAATATGCCGGTGCACAATAACCACTGCAACTTCATACGGTGTATGATTAAGTCAATTGCAGGATATGAAGATCAATTAAATGTTCCGGAAGCGTTATACTAATTAGTGTAAGGATATATGTATGTGTGTATGAATTATGTATACAGACTTGAAACATACACACGTGTGAATGTGTATAATGGGCAGCAGAGGTACGCAAAAACAGTTGTTAATATGAAAATCTCGTAAATACGGCAGCACCATGAAAATAAAACAAAAGTAACGCTCAAAAGTATACAAAGCGGGAAATTGTTTTAACGGCCTTGCTGTTAATAGATCTGATCACGGGACCAGAAACGCCACCAGAACACCTAATTGATCTTCACATTTAGCAAACAATTAGTAAAATTATATATACACATCAGAAAGCACGACGGCGGCAGTGCAACATATATTGCTCCTATTCCGGAGCGAAAGGGGAGGGGGCGGGGAGGGGGGGGGGGAGGCGTCGAGGCGGTCTTACCCTTCCCCTCGAGCCATGCTTAACGTTCACAACCGCATAATAGTACTTTGTCAAGATGATATTTGTATGGCCCGATTTTGAAATTGTAAAGTTTTTTTAATAACTATACACATTGAAGACATGATAACTGGAATCAAGCAAGTAAAACCAAATAAAAAACAAACAAACATTTACCTATAGACCCCTTTAACAAACACCGGGCCTTCAGTCTTGAATAGTAAAGCATATCCAAGATTTTGCATACATTCAAAATGATTTTCTCAAATACCTGTTTTCTTTATAAAAATAAAAATAAAAATATTATTTAGAGAAATCCGCAACTCACCTGAAGTGTTGCTAACTGTAGGTTCATCAAACTCGATTTGTTTAGGCTGCAGGAAGATCAGGTAAGTGTAACGATGAAAACCTGAAATGATGAATGAAATGATATGACTTGATAATCAATGATAGTGGTATATTAACATTAATAATAATTATAGTAATGACAATAATAATAATGATGATGATTATAATGGTGATAATATTAGTTATAATAATGATAAAAATAATAAAACTGATAGTAACAACAATGATATTGATAATAACAATGACAATGACTAGCGGGACCCGTTGAAATTCCACGATAAAAAATCTGAGGTACTTTTCTCTTTCATTAATGGCAGTGATCGTACAATTAAAGACATGAAAAAATACAAAAAATATGTTAGTGCCAACACAGAAAAAATTGAAATGTGTAAACAAATCAACAACAGTATTTGTTACCTCCGCCAAGGACATTGTTTGGTAGCGTTGGATAGTTAATTTGTTGGTTAGCAAGATAAAAAGGATTTTATTTTTTTTACCAGAGGTGTGTCTTAGCCTAACTTAGAGGCCATTAACTTGGTGGTGATCATGGTCCAGATCCAGGATTTTTTTTATTGCATATTACCCCTATTGCTTGGATAATAAGAGTAACTATTATCATGATTACTTTTATTACCTCCGCCAAGAAAATTCCTGGATCCAGATCCGGATTTAACGGCACCTAAATTGGGCTAAGACACACCTCTGAAAAAAAAATCTAATAATTTTTTGTTATCCTGCTAACCAATAACCCAAAACAATCTCCTTGGCGGATGTTATAATAAGAACAATGATGACTGAACTGGCAAACAACAAAATGGAGGAACAGGAGGACCAGGAGGAGAAGGAACAGGAGGGGAGGAGGAAGAAGGAGGAGGAGCAATGAGACGAAAAAGAAGGAAGAGAAGGAGAAGGAGTAATGTGACGAAAAAGAAGGAAGAGGAGGAGCAATGAGACGAAGACCCTACATCAGCGCAACACCCGGCTCGCCTTCTCACCCGATCCTTCCCTGGGTCCGGAGCCGATGAACTGCGTCAGCGTCGTCCCGCGGTGCACGTGGCAGCCGGGGATGTTGCCGACGAGCCAGTGCTGGAAGGAGCGCAGCGTCGCGTTCTCCCGGCTCGGCGCGTCTGGGTCTGAGGGCGTGCAGGTTACGAGTGAACGCTTTATTTATATACTACACATACATACATATTTACATACATACGTACACACACACACATACATACAATACGGATATCTAAAAAAAGAAAAAAAGAAAAAAAATGTATATATATATGTGTGTGTGTCTATATATATATATATATATATATATATATATATATATATATATATATATATATATGTGTGTGTGTGTGTGTGTGTGTGTGTGTGTGTGTGTGTGTGTGTGTGTGTGTGTGTGTGTGTGTGTGTGTGTGTGCGTGCGTGCGTGCGTGCGTGCGTGCGTGTGTGTGTGTATATATATTTATATATATATATATATATATACATATATATATATTCATTTATTGATGTATGTACTTATATATACTTCCGGAGAACTACAAATACACATGAATGTGTACATATTCTGATAAGTATATACAGCATGAATAATGGCCACAACACAGTACCAATGCTGGTGTTCGAGCACTGCC
>NC_091572.1:21365531-21373031 GCF_042767895.1 Penaeus vannamei
ATACCAACGTTAAACGAGTATAGCAACTGTGTCTGTTGGCATTTTAACCAAACGACAACAAACTCAAAAGCGCAAGTGCGAGAATGAGCTTGAAAACTTTTCTTTATTTGATGTTAAATGGTGATGAATAAAACTTTGGTTTGAATCAGTTCTTTGTTTAAGAATGATGGGAAATAAATGAATAAATAAATGCTATTTGGACTGTTTCTTTGGTCTGCGTTAAACAATGATATATAAATATAACAGTGTTTATATTGGTTCCGATTCATATAACATCGCACATGATGGATAACCATTAAATAAATCTTATCTTTTTTATACACGTTTAAATGGTGTCTTAGTTGTGAAAAGGATTTTTGAAATCTCGCTGTGTGTAGTTCCGTTAACATGTTACGTGATTGGTCGAAGGAACCTAAAGGATTATGTATGGCGCTCGCTGAATGGTGGGATTGCTTTACTAGAGCCCTCAGTTGGGTACCATTAGAATGTGTCGATTTGCGATTGTAACAGTCGATGCGGGTTACCATTGCTTCGTGAATCTCATTTTGCCATCACTGGTAAACGCAATGGGAAATGACCGCTGAGGTAAATGCGTTACGATCATGTTACTGAATCCGGCCCCTGGATTCTAACCAGCCTAGAGAAAAGGCAGCTTCCGCAGTGGATTCTCAACAACACATCAGTCACAACACAATCACATCCACACGCTCAGCCAATTAAGAGAAAAAATAAACGAATATAGGGGTTTAACCCCTGTGTATGGAATTCATCGATTACAAAAAGGCATTTGACTCTCTACAAATACCAGCAGTTTTAAGTACTATTCGACAACAAGGAGTAGAGGTTTTATCTTGTAAAATATTGGAAGATATATACAAGGATGGGACAGCAACCATCAAGGTCCACACGGAAACCGATAAAATAACAATTAAAAAAGGTGTAAGATAGCGACACCATCTCACCAAAATTGTTTACAGCTTGCCTCGAGGAAATGCTCAAGAAACTAGACTGTGGCGGAAAGGGCATCAGATAGGAGACGAATACCTAAACAATCTAAGATCTACAGACGGTATTGTTATCTTCAGTGAATCAACAAATGAAATGCAGCAATTAATAAACGATCTGAACAGAGATAGTCTGAAAGTTGGACTTAGGATGAACAAGAAAAAGACTAAGGTCATGTTCAACAGTAGAGTTCAGTTCGAACATGTACAAGGCGAAGCGCTAGACGTAGTGGATAAGTGTATATATATTATATCAAGGGCAACTCGTACGGGCAAACACATCTAGCGAAGAAGAAATAAAGCGACGCATCAGTCTAGGCTGGAGCGCCTTCGGCGGACACAGTAGCATACTAAGAGGCTCCTTGCCATTAGGTGATTGTCATTAAAGAGCAGTCTTTAACCGGTGCGTCCTCCCAGTTCTGAATTATGGATCAGAAACATGGAATACATCCAAATTACTGGAGCGGAAACTAAGAAGTGCCCAGAGAGGGATGGAAAGATCGATGCTGGGAATTAGCCTAAGAGATCGGATGAGGGCGATGTGGATCAGGGAACAGACAAAGTGGAAGATATACTCGGGAGCATCATATATGCCGGTGACAAGACGACAGATGGACAAAGAAAACGCAAGACAGGAAATGTTTGAAAAGATTGGAAGAGGCCTTCGTCCAGCAGTTGGTTGACTACGGCTGATGATGATGATGATTTATATATATATATATATATATATATATATATATATATATATATATATATATATATATATATATATATATATACATATATATATACATATATACATATATACATATATATATATATATATATATATATATATATATATATATATATATATATATATATATATATAAACGTATATTAATGTATATATATGTGCAATTTGATGATGTAAATACATACTGTACATACAAACATGCGTACATACACACACATATACATGCATATATATATATATATATATATATATATATATATATATATATATATATATATATATATATATATATATATATATATATGTATATATTATATATATACATACATATATATATATGTATGTATGTATGTTTATAAATTATATATATGAACTATAAGAGTGTCTAACACCTCTTGTTTATAGTGTAGTTGAATTACAGGTGGCGTCAGTGATACACTGAATAGCTGATCTCTTTATTTCTAAGAGTTACAACACATAAACAAGAATAACGATACACGAAAAACGGCACTGTGTGGAACTTCCGGCCGGAGGGCCAGGAGCGGCAACTCAGGTCAGGAGCGATCACAGGGAAGGTGCGAGTGAGTGCCCCACGCCCTGCTAGGGCGGGCGGCCGTCAGAGAGTGAGAGAGCATGAGGTTCAGCTTGGATGACCTCATATACCCCTTGGCGGAGTGGTTTTTAGGTTCAGCGAGGGCAGGCAAGGAGCGTGAGTTACCAGCGTGGCACGCTGCCACTTGGTGACCTTGCGGCCCAGTAGATATGAATGCAATATAAGGTGTTGCATTATTGCACCCTTTATAATGTATATATATAATATATATACGTATATATATATATATATATATATATATATATATATATATATATATATAGTTTTTTTTTGTGTGTGTATGTGTGTTACACACACACAGCATATAGATTTAACTATATGGATTTCATTTATGTAAATTGAAACAAATTATGGCCGCTCGTCTTTTCTATTACTACGAACTGAACTTGAGGTTAAGAGCTATTCATCTGTTCTTTAAGCATTTCTGCAGTGAAGGTTATGTTTGTAATATTCTTTAGCACAATATCAAACAGCTTTGACACAAATCAAGAGACACTGATTATGCATTTCACTTCACAGAGATGCTTGACCATTGATCCCAATATGACGGGTTTTCCGTCTAGTATATATCATATTCTAATTCACTCTCTTGGATTTCGTCTTAAATTTTCGAGGAATTTTAATGCTATACAGTTATGTGCTTTTCTTTGAAAAAATAAAAACGATATTCAAAAATCTTTCCCATTAATCATGACCTGTCACGCGGTCTATTTTTCGGGTGAAAACTGTAAAAGCCTGTGCTAGTGGTTTATAGATGTTCTGGATCTCTTGTTTGAAAAGTTCTCATAATTTATCTACCTCTCAGTATGATGACTAAACTCCATGCCATTACGTACAGACAGTCCTAGGTCTTTTATAACAAGGCAGTACTTTGTGCTCGCTCAACAGTCTCTCATCATGGTCTTGACTGTTGGGGCATACCTAATGATTTCGAGTTTCATATAATTTTCACTTGCCCAGTTACGTGTGACATGTAGATCATCTTCCAGTCTGCCATCTTCATGTAATATACTCAAAGGTGTACTTATATGTGTATCATCAGCAAATGTTACTCTGGAGTATTAAAATTTCTATCACTGTCCCCAATCATAATTAGGAGCAACAAATGTCCAAGAACTGACCCTTGTGACATTAGTTTTAACAGTTGAGAAATGCTCAATCACCATTAATCTTTGTGATTTATTAAAAAATTGTGTCTCTATGCTCTTACTTTTTCTTCCGATTCCAAGGTCCTTAATTTTGCGGAAGAAGGTTCTGCGATATACAATATCGAAAGCTTTTGCAAAGGCTAAATAAGTAATGTCTGCTTCTTTATTTCCATGTAGGTAATTTTCGTATGTCTCCACAGTGGGTTCTGGATTAGGGATAGACAAGATATACTCGGAACCACAAATCCTTGCTTTAGATTATGACTTTAATACAAGTATACATCCTGCATTAGCATATGTGGCCGGTGCTTATGTACGTATGTACATGTGCTGTATTTAGGTGTGTTAAGACTTATGCCAAAATTCGAGTTACGATTTGTAGACGATATTGTTCTCTTCATTGAATCAGCAAATAAAATGCAGCAATTGATAAACGATCTGAATAGAAGTCTGAAAGTTGGATTTAGGATGAACAAGAAACTGACTAAAGTCATGTTCGACAGTAGAGTTCAATTCGAACAGATACATGTACGAGGTGAAGCGCTAGAGGTAGTGGACAAGAATATATATCCAGGGCAACTCGTACAGACATCATAGGAACGGATCTCCGTCGTAAGTCGAGGACCCCCTGTACACATACATGCTGTATAAAGGCAAGTTACGCCGTGGCGTTCATTGCAATCACCAAGTTACAGCAGCAAGTCAGCAGCCACGTCACGAAGGCACAAAGGAAAGAAAAGCCATGTCGCTATTGTTTATTTCATAAATACATTATCAAATGCCCATGAAGGCTATCTTTGGTACCTCCTCAGCCTCAAGGTGCTGGGAATATCATACAAAAAGGCAATAAAGCATAAGTATATAATATTAGTGTGCTTACATATAACGGGAAAACGTTTATCTCGCTGCTAAGAATGCTCTGGTATTTTCATCAACACACTCCCACTACTTCAGAACCTACAACGTCAACTATAACATGGCACATTCCATCTGATGTGTTGTTTAAGTAAACATCAACCGAAGAATGATTCTTTTGCATCCAATTTCTTGTTTAAATATGCGTTTGTACTTCGTATATACTCTGTATTAGAAAGCGGTTGAAATAATACCTATCAAGCTCAGCTTCCAAGGTACTGCAACTGTTTTAAATGCATCTTGTATATAGATATATGCCATAAAACAGCCACAAAAAACTATGGTTTTGAATGACTCAATGAGCAACACCAGTCAAACAAAAACAAAACAAAAAAATAGCGTCTTGTTTTCATTAGCGTGCTCATTGGAAAAGTTGCTTGAAAACTCATAGATATTTGAGGCTATGCTTCATGTAATGACACAATAATGTGTGACATATTCTGATGCACACACACATGTGCTGAGTATGACTACTCCGTATACAAAGAGGGAGACAAAGGGCCCTAACTTCAGCGAACTTCCTCACAGACGAAACCAAAATCTAGATTCGAAGCACGGGAGTGAAGTAACAGGTACAGATATAGTAACGCGGAAGAGGAAGCTGATATGCAATACAAAACCTCTGACTGGAGGTTCGGGGAACACGAAGGCGACTCGTCTCTGTGTGCAAGAACTTGGGTCTTCTGTCACGCCTTTTGGGTTTTGTCTTTAGAGAAATCTTTCCCTTTGGATTGAGCTTACTTGCGCAGCTCTCAGCTCGCTTAAAGCGCAGCCGATTAATCTCTGTAGAGCGAGTTGTCCTCCTGGTCCAGCGTGCTCTCGTTCGGCAACTGGCAGGTCGACGAGGCCCTGGAGCAGACGAGCTCAGGTCTGCAGGGACACATTCCGTGGTATGTATCCGTAAGGACAATCTGCAATATGGGCGTAAAGGTTCGTAACTTCACAAGTCCATGAAGTGATATGACAAAAATACTGAATTCTATCGACCCAGCTGATTCATTTACCGGTCAGCATCACCATTTGTTTCACTAGAAATCCGAAATCAAGATAAATTCAAGAGAGGAAGAGCGAGAGTCTCACCTGAAGGCCGTTGGGGTACGCAAGATTCAGCTCCCGCGGGGGGTTCATGATGCGACACCAGTCCCCCAGGTCGCCCAGGGGAGTACACTGCGGCACGCTGTAGCGGTTGAAGCCTGCTGAACAAAGACCGTCCTTAGTACGTGGATGGATATAGAAAATGCCTTACAGCAAGAGTCTGTATTGTTCCCTGTCACGTCAGTTTAGCACTGGAACATCGTATTTTTGAAGTTCGACATTCCTACACAACAATGGAATCTGAACCACTGACAGCTACAGACTGCTTCTGATGATGACACTCACCTATTGTACAGCAGGCGCCAGGTCCGCAGTCAGCACTTGAAGAACAGTCGCCCAGTCTGCGCATCCCGACTGCTGACACCACAAGGCAGGCCGCTGCCAACATTCTGACTGCACTGGACACGGCCATTCCGTTGATTGATCGCTGCTGATGAAATGTGATTGCAATTATAGCCACAAAGGAGGGCGGTCGTATGCAAAACGGGGAGGTTACTGATGATGTCTGATAATGCGACGAGTGATTTTTCGTCTGTCAAAGGGATGAAACTGATAACGAAAATGATAAAAATTATTATTACAAGGAACGTGTCTATAAATCTATGAACAAAAGAATGATTGAAAAAATAGATATATCTACATAACAACACCATGATAAAATAAAATCGCCTTAATATCAAATTAATCTACGTCTTTTCATAATAATCCAGAAAATAAAATCGTTTCTCATCTGAAGCACGGACTCGACAACTATTTATATCGCTCATCTTCAACGCCCACGCCATATGTCTCTTGCGGGCGTATCGGATAACGCCCTGCTCGCGACAAAGCACATCAGTGAGATTCTGATGCGTAGCCAAAGGCTTTCCTCTTCATTTCAAGCTATAAAAGTTACTATGTATTCATAATTATCTTGACGGTGTACTATAATAAATAATAATTATAATAATGAGAGCAAAAATAGTAATGATGATAATGACAATGAAGCAGTATTAATATAACGTTAATAATGATCCTAATAATGGTGATAATACTAATATTTTCAATAATAATGATAAAGACACAAATAATAAAATTTACATTATAAGATAAAGATATATAAAGATCTATAACGTAAGCAATAATCATATCAATACTATTAACAATAACAAATATGACTGTTCTGATGATGGAAATAATGATAACGAAAATGAAAATAACAAAAAAGCAGCCTCGAGAACGCTCTTCTATAACCGGGTCCTCTAACAGCGATACAATACAAAGGAAGTTCTCATTATCCCAGTAATAAAACCACTGACCATTTTATCAAACGCTTGGTGAATCCAGCGAGCAAATCCGGCTCTCGTCATGTAAGCGAACAAAATCCCTCTGAAATATACAAGCATGAAATACGCAGCGAGTATCTTTTTTTTTTTATTATCTAATATCCAACCCGGAAATATGAATAATTTAAGCGCTCTGGTGATGGTGCGCTGAGCATGTTAAGGGACGGACTGCTTCTTTGTTTATCATTCTTTGTGGTTGTTTGCAGTTAATTACTTTTGTCTCTTTACATTCTATAATGTGTAGTTATTACTGATGTTCAAATATACGTATGTCTTGACTGTTGATATTTGATTTATTTTTTAATTTACAAAGCGTCTATTCATTATGTATAATCATGATTAAACGGGATTGATTATATATGTGTCGCATTATCAACGTAAATGATAATTCCTATGAAAAAAGAAACTATATCTGATTATTGACAAACGGAAACGTCCTTGTTTTCGCACAGAAAAGAATGAAAACGAGGTTAATATACAGTAAAAAATTCGCAGTTAAAGGTAATGAACGTCACGCACCTTTGCCATACAGCGTGCTTTGTCCATAAATCGGCCTAACTTAAAATCCCCAATTATGTCCGATTTTCTGAGGTTTCACGCCCAACTCGCCCACGCCCCGTGTCTTCTCCTCCCTAGTCTTTGACCGTCATTCTGATTATTTCAT
>NC_091572.1:21383031-21390531 GCF_042767895.1 Penaeus vannamei
GAGAGAGAGAGAGAGAGAGAGAGAGAGAGAGAGAGAGAGACAGACAGACAGAGCGAGAGAGCGGAAGAGAGAAAGAGAGAGAGAGAAAGAGATAGAGAGAAAGAGAGAGACGGACAGACAGAGACAGAGAGAGAGAGGAAAGCAGAGACAACAAAGACAGAGACTGACGCGCTAATTCATAATATGAAAAAAAATAGCAAGACGGAAGATGCATAATGATGAGAGCAAAAACCAGAATCCAATGTGGGAAGTTAAAGCGAAAGTCATGGGAACAATAAAGTTAATTATCGTTTTAATTTCTTCCTGCCTTCAGCTCCGTCACTTCTATTTCGTTTCCTTCATTTCGCTTTTTTGTCTATTTTCATCCTTACATATATTCACTTCCTGGTTCTTCTCTCTCTCTATCTTCTCTTCTCATTCTTAAATATATTTTCTTTCGTTTTACTCCCTTCTGTTCTCATTCTTACATATATTTTCTTCTTGGTTCTTTCTCTCTTTCTTCTATTCTAATTCTTACATATGACTCCTTCCTGGTTTATTTTTCTCTCTAAATGTCTATTTTCCTCTTGAATCATCTTTCTCTTCATCATCTGTTCTCATTCTTTACATGTCTTTTCTTCCAGATTCATTTTTTTTCTAGTTTTTTAAAATTCTTATTCTTATATATGTTTCCTTCCTGGTTCATTCTTCCCTCTATTTTCTATTCTCCTCCTTTTTATATATTTTCTTTCTGATTCGTCTTTCTCTTTATCTTCTATTCTTATTCTTGTATATATTTCTTCCTGGTTCATCTTCCTCTCTATCTCTCTCTTATTTTTGTTAACTTATATATATATATTTATAGATATCATTTAACCTCTTCTTTCTTCCTTTACTCTCCTACGCATTTTTTTGTTTGTTTGCTCGTGTGTTTGTATATATACTTCGTTAACATCTAAAGCTATTTGTCTGTTTTCTTTTTCTTTTTCTCTCTCCTCTTCTTCTTTGTTTGTCGAATCGTATCGTTTTTCTCTAGCTTTGTCTCTGTCTGTCTCTATGTCTGACTGCCTGATTGCCTGTCTCTATGTCTTATTACCTCCCACTGTACCCCCCCCCATTCTCTCTCTCTCTTTTTTTCCCTCATTATCTCTCTCTCTATCTATCTATCCATCTCTCTTTCTCCTTCCCTCCCTCACTCCCTCTCTCTTTCTCCTTCCCTAACTCACTTTCTCTCTCTCCTTCCCTCCCTCCCTCCCTTCTCCTTTCAATAACCTCATTAATCCTCCCTTCCCTTTAGTAAACATCAACACACCAAGTCTGCCGCGTGACACTTCGTCCGCGACCATCTGGAAACGCATTTTTACTTGCTTATTTGATTACTTATTTACTTACAAGACTCACAGCCAATATTGAAGATGTTGGAACGGAAATATTGCCAGGGTTATACATTAGAGGAAGTGGAGGAGGGAGGGAGGGAGGGGAAGGAGGGAGAAGGAAAGAGAGAGGCAGGAGAGGAAGGAAGGATAGAGAGTGTCAGGAAGGAAAGGAGGGAGGGAGGGAAAGGTTGAGGGAAGATGGGAAGAAGAGAGGGAAGGGAGGGAGGAGAGAGTGAAGGAAGGGCTGGGAGGAAAGGAAAGAGAAAGAGAGAGAGAGCGAAGGAAAGAGAAAGGGGACAGGAAGAGAATGAGGAAGGAATTACGGATAAGAGGAAAGCCACAGGGGGAAGAACGATCAAGGGAGGGTCAAGGAGGAAGTGAGGGAGGGAGGGAGAGAGGGTCAGGAAGATCCATTCAACCCCTATTTAATTAATCACTAACTACCTGACGCTCCTGCTCCGTCTTGAGAGATGTCATAGACTTATTTCATCATTGCTTAAGAAAATAAATGTCTTTTACCGTGATATGAAAAGGAAGATTTCATTAATATCCTTTACCATATTTCTTTTTTCTTCTTCTTTTTAATTCCTTCGGAAGGAGAGAGATAAAGATCCTCGGTTGCAGCCTCGAGTGCGCGGCTTTGCGGGATGAATTCTGATGAGCCACAAGCCAAGGACCGATTATATGCCTGACTTAAGGCCCTATCACACTAGCAATTTTACCGTCAATTTTTGCGTTTCCCAGACCAAGACGGTTACGACCGTTTCCGTCTGACTAATTTCCGTGTTGATCTTGAGCTATTAATAAATTAGATAGGATGAGTGAATGTAAACATAATCTAATGTTTTAGAACATGTATATACAATATACATCATCATATTTCTTTAAAATAACGTAATATGTATGAGAATGTTCGTGTGATTCCCGGGACCTCACTCCGATAGCGCCAGGTTTGTTTACATGATCTTCATACGGAGTTCATTCGGAAACGCAAAAAAATGACGGAAAAAGTGCTAGTGTGATGAGGCCTTTATGGTGGTTATGGTGAGGCGTTTATGGTGAAAGGGAAAGCGGTGTAGCTAACAAGGTGAAGTGATCGGGAGTTTTTTAGTGTTCCGGAAATAGCGCGAAGATAAGGAAGACTTTACGATGTTACTGAGTACGATGCAGGTTGGGTGAAATGTGTATGAGGAAGTGCTAGTGAAATATTTTCTTTGATGCGTGTCGATGGCCTATTAGTGAGGACAAGCCTACAACTATAATGAAAAAATCACGTAAGCGATATGCCCATCAAGGTTTTTTATCAGAACTTTAAGGAATTCCAGTTCTTCGCATTATGATATTTAATCACGTTATATTTCCTCATCTACAAGTACCTAAGGGTAATGATATTCATTTCCAGATACTTATTTCACGGGAGCTACAAGGCGGGAATATCAAATATCTTAAAAAAGAAAAAGGAAAAAAGAAAAACAAGTGTCATGACAGTTAAACTTCCTTCTTCCTTTTCCGCTTTTGTTTATACTCATTGTCCCTCAAGGATTCCTTTTTTTTAGGGGGGGATCTCTCAGTTGCTTCCTTCCTTTATTGTGGAAGTATTTTTTTTGTCCTTTTCTTTTTCTATAGTTTCCCTAGTCTTCCTATTCTCGTCTTTATTTTCCATTTACTTCTTTAGAAGGTTAATGTTGCTTTTTAGCATTCTTTTCAGTAGCCTTACCAATTTATATCTCTTCAATTCGTGATGTCATTATTTCATTTCTATCAGATTACTTTCTTACTTCTCTTCAAATTCCTTTCCTCAGATTCTTCTCTTCTTCTTCATTCTCTCCCACTTCACTTTTTTTCTACTTCACCTCCTCTTTTCTTCTGGTTCTACGCTCTCCCCACACCTACTTTTTGCCAATGCCACGAATAGGTAAAAGTTTATAAACGGTCTAAGTACTTTGTTTGTCCTTAATCAACCGTCGTTCAGATGTATTCTAACGTTTTTTGCAAGGTTGTTATATATCAGTTATATACAGTGGTTTCCAGTCTTAATTTTTACACTCGCGACCCCTTTCCCAAACCCCCGACATATCCGCGACCCCACAACATCCTTTTCAAATTAAGGGAAAAAAAAGTAATCTGAATAAACTTGATCAAATTGTAATATAATATTCCTGGAAGTTATGTCTTGAGAGTATAACTTTAACACGAGCACCAAAGAACGCCTAGCAAACTGACTAACATATTTTCCCACATGACTTTCCATCCCCATTGCTAGCTTCCCCCTGAGGATCGAGGCCCACCGGCTAAGACAGAGCTGGTCTAGAAAGCTGGGAGTAAAATAAGAGAGAGATAGAGATGAAGATGAACCAGGAAGGAAATATATGTAAGAATGAGAATTGAAGATAATGCGAAAGACGAAACAGGAAGAAAAGGAGAATTGCACTCCTTGTGGATAACAGTAAAAGACGCTTAGCTAGAATCAGAATGCAATGATATGCAATGCAATGTTTATTGAGGAAAAGTAACTTAGAATTGATTTAAAATAGATGGGTCATACTAGATGCTTATTTTGTATGATAATAAACTATGTTGAAATAGAAATTACACAGTAATACTTTTCTTTAAAAATCTCACAATGCCATGGAAACGAATGCCAAGAAAAGACTTATGGTTAGAGGTTTTCTTTGAACTTTGGTTTCATGAAGTAGATGATTGGATTTTCTTTACCTTGATGAATACTTTATTGTGTTTTGTTCTTTGGTAGATTCTTGCAAAGATTCTTATTAATATACGCTCTCGTAGCAAACTTAGTATTTATCAAAAGTAGCCGTTGTTATTGTTATATCATCATTATTATCATTATCATTAGCATCATTGGCACTTCTGTTATTGTTGTTATAGTTTTCATTATATTATCATTATTAATACTAGTGACAGTGTTTATCAGAGGAAGCTGAAGTTGCTCTCACATTGAAGGGAAGGATTTCACTTCATGACTGTCGATATCTAAAGTAAAAACATACTCGAAAAATGCAAAAAAAAACAAAACAAAAAACAATCAATCCAAGTTTATCGATAAGCAAAAATTGCAAATTGTTTCTGAGAAATTGTCAGGATATACTTTTATGGACACAATTTAGATTTATTTATTAATCTGTTATGGATCATGACAATAAAATTCATTTCCGCTGATGTATATTTTTGTATTTTGGTCATTCATGACACGGGAAAATCAAAAAAGCAAGAAATAAAAATAAAATAACCAAATAAGAATACAAATAGATAAACAAACAAATATATACATAAACAAACAAATAAATAAATGAATAAATAAATAAATAAACAAACAAATAAATAAATGAACAAACAAATAAATAAATAAATAAAAATAATTAATAAAAAGTGAATAATTTCATAAGGTTTCGTCACTTGTCCTTTTTATTCATACTCTTTTAAAATAAGTTTTGTCGCAGAAGGCTGAGAGTGCTTTGTCTTAGATGCGAAGGACTGTTCATCACTTTGCATACTTAGAGATAATGAAAATGCAGAAGACACCTAATTTCTCTTTGTAAAAAAATGGTTTTACTCCTTTGTTTCTTTGTCTTTGCCTATCATCCTTCTCACCCAATCTCCTCCTATTCCTTTTTCTTTCTCATTCCTCCTTCTCCCCTCTTCTTCCCCACATCCTTTTCCCCCAATCCCCTCTTTTATTCCCCTCCTTGGTCTTTGCCTATTATCTTTCTCTCCCTATCTCCTCCTATTCCTTTTTCTCTCTGATTCCTCCTTCTCCCCTCCTCCTCTTCTTCCCCACATCCTTTTTCCCCAATCCCCTCTTTTATTCCCCTCCTTGGTCTTTGCTTCTTATCTTTCTCTCCCTATCTCCTCCTTTTCCTTTTTCTCTCTCATTCCTCCTTCTCCCCTCCTCCCCTTCTTCCCCACATCCTTTTCCCCCAATCCCCTCTTTTATTCACCTCCTCTTCTCTTCCCTGCCCACTCCACCTCCTCCCTCCTCTCCCCTCCCCCACCTCCATCTCTCCCTGCCCTTCGCACGACCTACAAAACACGACATCTCTCCCCCCCCCTGCCACCCCCCTCCCCCCACCGTCTCTCTCTCCCTCTTGCCTTGCACACGAGCAACGAGGCCACATATTCAACATTGCAATGCGTGCAAGTTCAAGGCTGAGCCCTCCCATCCCCCCATCTTGAGTAAGGTGGAAGAGCCGGAGGAGGAGGCGGGGGATGAGGAGGCGCGGGGAAGAGGAGGAGGAGGAGGCGGGGGGAGGATGATGATGATGGGGAGGATGGGGAGGGAGAGGGGGAGGCGTTGGAGAGGAGGAGGCGCAGGAGAGGAAGAGGCGCGGGAGAGGAGGAGGAGGGAGAGGAGGAGGCGGAGGAGGCGCGGTAGAAGAGGAAGCGTGGGGAGAGGAGTAGGAGGGAGAGGAGGAGGAGGAGGAGGAGGAGGAGGAGGAGAAGGAGAAGGAGGGAGGAGAAGGAGGAGGAGGACGAGGAGGAGGAGGAGGGGGAAGGAGCATTGGGCGAGGAGTAGGTGGAGGGAGAGGGAGGAGAGGAGGAAGGGGAGGAAGAAGAAGAGTAAGCGGAGGGAGAGGAGGAGGGGGAGGAGGGAGAGTAGGAGGAGGGAAAGGAGGAGGAGGAGGAGGAGAGAGAGGAGGAGGGAGGAAGGAAAATTGGGCGAGGAGTTGGTGGAGGGAGAGGGAGGAGGAGGAGGATGAGGATGAGGATGAGGAGGAGGAGGAGGAGGAGGAGGAGGAGGAGGAGGAGGAGGAGGAGGAGGAGGAGGAGGAGGAGGAGGAGGAGGAAGAGGAGGAGGAGGAGGAAGGAAGGAGAATTGGGCGAGGAGTAGGTGGAGGGAGAGGGAGGAGAGGAGGAGGAAGGAGCATTGGGCAAGGAATAGGTGGAGGGAGAGGGAGAGGGAGGAGAGGAGGAAGAATGAGTAGGCGGAGGGAGAGGAGGAGGAGGAGGAGGAGGACGAGGAAGGAGAGGCGGAAGGAATGGGCAGGATGAAGGAAGAAGGAGGAATAGGGGAGCGGTGGCGGAGGGATGAACGGGGGAAGAGGAAGAGGAGGAGGGAAAAGAAGTATATAACTGTGTGGGAGAGAGAAAGGGCGAGGAGGGAGTAGGCGGACGAGGGAAGGGAAGGGAAGGGAATGGAGGGAGGGAGGAGGAGGAGAATGGGACTGTGTGGGAGGGAGAAAGGTCGAGGAGGGAGTGGGGGAGGGAGGGAGGGAGGGAGGAGCGTGGGAGATCCTTATGGCACGGCTTGCCTGTTGTTCTGACAAAGGCTTTGGGTATTTCCGCGCTCCGTGTGTACTCGCTTGGCTCCGAAAACACCTATAATACCAACGATGTCTGGAATAGTAACGAATACGATTGCGATGCCCATGAGAATAACATGAAAAAATGCTGTAAATAACATCAAAAGCACCAAAGACAAAACCAATAACAAAACCACCAAAGAAAACAACAACAACAACCGACACCCCAAAACAACAACAGAAGAAAAACAACCATAACAAAGCAATAAAGAAAATCTCCCTTTTCCGCCTATAAGTCCTATCAACTTCGCAAACTCCCCCCCCCCCCCATCTCTCTCCAAAAAGCGGAAGTCCGGGTTTATGTCTAGAGCGGATCCATTTTCTCGGAAGGGATGGTTCGTATAATCACTTAACTGGGGTTTACTTCTGCTGGAAATTTGGGATGTGTGGTTAATTACCCTGGAGTATGATGTGTTTTTGGATTTAGGGATGTATCATTGTTGTTACTGTTATCATTATTGTTATTATCATTATAGTTGTTATTATCATTATTATTATCATTATTATTATTATTATCATTATCATTATTATTATTATTATTATTATTATTATTATTATTATTATTGTTATTATTATTATTATTATTACTATTACTATTATTGTTATCATTATCATTGTTATCATTATTAGTATTAGTATTATTATCATCATAATTATTATTATTATCATTATTTTTATTATTATTATTGTTATTGTTGTTGTTGTGTTGTCTTTGTTATCATTATAATTATCTTTTCATTATTGTTACTATTATTATTATCATTATCATCGTTATCATTATTGTTATTATTATTATCTTCATTATTATTGTTATTATCATTATT
>NC_091572.1:21398415-21408415 GCF_042767895.1 Penaeus vannamei
AAAAGAGATGAAAATAAAAACTACCAATGGAAAGTAAAGAAATCGTATATAGCAGCTTATTCACAGTTTTGAAGAAAGAAGAGACGAAACAGGATTAAGAAGAAAGAAGAAGATGAAAAAGAAGAAAACAAGTTGACAGCTCCCGCCATAAAGCATCAGTTACAGTGGAAACCAGACGTTTGCTTTTGTTCCTTAAAAAGCGCTGGGGGGTCATACCACAGGCCGGCACACTCACAACCACCCCTCTGTTTACGAGGACGCGCTTTGATGAGGTCATTACGATCGCTGATGGTTCATTATGATAGAAAGCGAAGGTGTTTATGGGTGATTCGAAGACCTAAATAGCATGTCGTGATAGTTTCATATGATTTGCAACAGGCAGGTGATTGTTTTGGTAAGTTCTAGTGTCACGAATGGCGTCTTTCTCGTGAATTATCCTCGTTCTTTCGAAGGATTTCGGGTCGGTGATTGGTGCGCATGCCGCTTGTGTATTTCTTCTGTTTGTAGGTTTGTTGGTGCGAGCTCTTTGCATATGTGTACGAATGTATGTGTAAGAGAAGGAGAGAGAGAAGAAGAGAGACAGACAGAGATAGAGAGAGAGAGGGAGAGGGAGAGGGAGAGGGAGAAGGAGAGGGAGAGGGAGAGGGAGAAGGAGAGGGAGAGGGAGAGGGAGAGGAGGGAGGAGAGGGAGAGGGAGAGGGAGAGAGGAGAGAGAGGGAGAGGGAGAGGAGAGGGAGAGGAGAGGTGGAGACAGACAAAGAGACAGACAAAGAGACAGACAAAGAGAGAGAGAGAGAGAGAGAGAGAGAGAGAGAGAGAGAGAGAGAGAGAGAGAGAGAGAGAGAGAGAGAGAGAGAGAGAGAGTGAGAGAGTGAGAGAGAGAGAGAGAGAGAGAGAGAGAGAGAGAGAGAGAGAGAGAGAGAGAGAGAGAGAGAGAGAGAGAGAGAGAGAGAGAGAGGCCGAGGAAGAGGGCGAGGAAGAGGGGGAGAGGGAAACGGGAGAGGGGGGAAGGGACCTAGCGAGGGGGGAGAGAGTGGAGGAGAAAGTGAGAGAAGAGGGTGGAAAAAGTGAGACACGGGGGCGGGGGAGAAAGTTAACGAGAGGGAGAGAGTGGGAGAGAGGGGATAGGAAAGTGAGAGAGAGGGGGGAGAAAGCGAGAGACAGGGGGAGAAAAGGAGAAAGAGGGGGAGAGAAAAAGGGAGGAGGGAAGAGAGTGAGAGATAGGGGAGAAAAAAGAAAGAGGAGACAGGAGAAAGGGAAGAGAAGAAAGATGAGGAAGTAAGAGGGGGAGAGAAAGTGAGAGAGGGGAGCGAAAGCGAAGTGAGAGGGGAGGGAAAAGTGGGGGAGAGGGGAGAGAGAGTGAGATAGGTGAGAGAAAGTTTGAAGTGAGAGGGAGAAATCGAGAGTGAAGACGGGAGGAGAAAGTGGAGAGAGAGGGAGAAAAAATTGGGAGACAAGGGAAAGAAAGCGAAAGACAAGGGAGAGAGTGAGAGAAAGAGGAGAAAAAGAGGGAGAGGGGAGAGAAAGTGAGAAAGAAGAATGAGAAAGTTTGAGAGATGGGGGAGAGAAAGTGAGGCAGGGGAGAGAAAGCGAGTGGGAGGGGAGAAATCGAGAGAGAGGGGGAAGAGAGGGAGAGGGGAGAGAAAGTGGGAGAGGGGAGAGGAAAGTGGAGAGGGGAGAAAAATTGAGAGAGGGGGGAGAGAAAGCGAGGGAGAGAGTGAGATAGAAAGCGAAGACAGAGGGAGAAATCGAGAGAGAGGGGAGAGAATGAGAGGGAGAGGGGAGAGAAAGTGGGAGAGGGGAAAGAAAATGAGAGAGATGGAGAGAAAGTAAGAGAAGGAAGAAAAAATGAGTGAGAGGGGAGAGAAAGATGGAGAAGGGAGAGAAACCGAGAGAGAGGGTTGAGAAAGTGAGAGAGAGGGGTGAGAGTGAGAGGAAACGAGAGAGAGGGGAAAAAGAGAGAAAAATGGGAGAGAAAAAGAGTGAGAGGGGAGAGAGTGAGAGATAGGGGGGGAGAAAAGAGAGGGAGACGGGAGAAAGGGGGGAAAATGAGAAAGTTAGAGGGTGAGAGAAAGTGAAAGAGGGAGAGAAAGAGAGGGGAAGAGAAAGTGGGAGAGAGGGGAGAGAAAGCGAAAGACAGGGAAGAAAGTGAGAGAAAGGGGAGAAAAAGAGGGTAGAAGGGAGAGAAAGTGGGAAAGAATGAAAGTTAGAGAGAGAGGGGAGAGAAGGATAGAAAGGGGAGAGAAAGTGAGACAGGGGAGAGAAAGCGAGTGAGAGGGGAGAAATCGAGAGAGAGGGGAAAGAGAGGGAGAGGGGAGAGAAAGTGGGGAGAGGGGAAGAGAGCCAGCGAGAGGGAGGAGAGAAAGCGAGAGAGAGAGGAGAGGAAAAAAGAGAGAGGGGAGAGAAATGAGAAGAGAAGGAAGAAATAATGAGTGAGAGGTGAGAGAAAGAGAAGGAGAGAGGAGAGAAACCGAAAGAAAGGGGAGAGAAAGCGAAAGAGAGGGGAGAGAGTGAGAGATAAGGGAGAGACAGAGAGGGAGGGGGCAGAGAAAGTGAGAGAGAGGGAGGAGAATGTGAGAGAGGGAAGAGAAAGTCTGAGAAAGGGTAGAGAAAGCGAAAGAGACGGGAGAGAAAGAAAGGGAAAGGAAGTGACAGAGACAGACAGTCAGACAAACAGATAGAGGGACTGAGAGAAAGAGAGGCTCGTTGTTTAAACCATAATCTTATAATTATAGGACTTCATTCTCCGAAAGAGGCCACACTGGCTTAGGGGAAGGAAAAAACATTTGTGATTCCTTCTCCAAATGGGGGAAAGTTGACAGAACCTGGTTTTGTTTATCGTTCAGCAAACTGAGAGAGAGAGAGAGAGAGAGAGAGAGAGAGAGAGAGAGAGAGAGAGAGAGAGAGAGAGAGAGAGAGAGAGAGAGAGAGAGAGTGAGCGAGAGAAAGAGAGAAAGAGAGAGAGAGAGAGAGAGAGAGAGAGAGAGAGAGAGAGAGAGAGAGAGAGAGAGAGAGAGATTGAGAGAGAGAGAGAGAGAAAGAAAGAGATTGCGAGAGAGAGAGAGATTGAGTGAGAGAGAGAAAGAGAGAAAGAGAAAGAGAGAGAGAGAAAAAAAGAAAGAGAGAAAGAGAAAGAGAGAGAGAGAGAAAGATAGAGAAAGAGAGATAGAGAGGAAGAGAGAGAGGGAAAGAGACAGAGGGAAAGAGAGAGAGATAAAGAGAGAAAGAGAGAAAGAGAGAGAGAGAAAGAGAAAGAGAAAGAAAGAAAGAGAGAAAGAGAGAGAGAGAAAGACAGAAAGAGAAAGAGAGAGAGAGAAAGAGAGAGAGGGAAAAGAGACAGAGAATTCTTCTGGCTATAGGCCGAACTGGTGGTTTCAGTGTGCGGGAAGAAAAGACTACTGAGAATACGGTGAAAGTGCGTAGTGGCACACTGGTCAAAATTACTGCCATAGCAGTTGTCTTGGGGATAGGGGATTGATTTTAGTAACTGTGAGAAGACAGCTGGGCTGAGAGCACTTCAGGGGATCACAGATGCAATAAGGTTTTTTGCCGAGGGAGACGAGGTTGCCCCACCTACTCCTGAAACCTCCAATGATGAGGAACGTCTAGAGGACTTGCCAAAGAACGTCCTTGTAGACCTGGTCAGGAACCTCCGCAGAGACCTGGCAACGGCGAAGAGCCAGTTACACACGTTCAAAAACATAGTCACTGGTCTGCCAGAAAGAAGGAGTGTCATAGTAGAGGTGCTGGAAGTCATCGATACTTTGGTGGCCACACAAGCCAACACCGAGGAGCTGCATCAACGCTCAATCGCCTGCACTGCTCGCTCCAACAAAATAGATGAAGAGTGGGAAAAACAAATTAGAGTGAAAGTGATGAAAACTTCATATTTGGTGGGCAGACCAAAAACACAAAAAGAGCAAACCAAAACACGCACTAACAAAAACCAGCACAAACTTGTAGAAAACAGCCGGCCCCACCAAGGTCAGCACAGTTAAAGGCAGGAGCACAGGGCATCAACCCTTGGACCGCCATCTTTCAAGCTAGGAAAATCAAGAGGGGGCCAGCAAGGGCCAGAAGCAAAAAGGAAAGATCATTCCACAATAACCCTCACAAAGGAAATCTTAGTGACAGCCACCAGGTGCGCTGTGTGCCACCGCCAAGGGCACTCTGGAAACGATCAGTCCCGAGACACAAAGTGTGTGTGAGTACTGCAAGGGGCCGATACCATGACGGCACAAAGTTGCAGCATTAACATCGTCTAGCAGACCAGAGGACAGTAGGAATGACACAAGCTTTGCAGAAGCAGACCACCCAGGAGAGCTACACAGCTGCACAACGTGCTCAGTGGCACCACCCCAATATTGCAAACCAGCAATTCTTAATACCTGCAACACACAGCAAATCCTACTCCGCCAAATCAAGTCTTTAACCGTCTTTAACCGTCACCCTACAACTATAGTGTCCATCAAGCACAACAAATTCTACCGCAACCACACATCCTTTCCTAAAGACATAAAAATAGTGTCTGCAAACATCAGAGGTTTCCATACGAATGGGGGGGTAACACATGCGTTTGTCTTAAAAAAACAAGCAAGACATAAATCTCCTCGTGTGTGCAAACTTTTCTAGATGACAAAGGATCTGGCAACTGTGCTAAGATACCTGGCTATTCACCTTGGATAAGGAAGGATCGAAACATATCAGGAGGTGGGATAGGTCTATGCCACAGAAACACAGTACCAACTAGGTTATTGATTACCCTGTTCAAGAAAACTTGGAATTTATGTGGTGGAAAATAACAGATGGAAAAGGCAAGAGTACATTGTGTTGTGGGTGTTACTGACCCCCCCCCCCCCTCCCAGGGTACACTAATTACTGAATTTCTAGAAAACAACATTGATTATATACTATCAACCAGTCAATGTGAAAACCTAATAATAGTTGGTGATCTCATTCTGCATACCATTTAAGCTAACTCTGATAGTATGTTAGCACTGTAGTCATGATCTAGAACAAACCATGTCAACTTTGCAACAACCACAGCTCAGGTTCATCACTTGATCCGGGGTTGTGACTAACTTTCTCCTGAAAGATACAGTCAGGTGCTCTAACTGGAGTTTCGTGGACACATCCGACCACATTGCTGTCCTCACAACAATTGCATTCACGCATCTCCATGAGGAAAACTACAGCCGCACTCTCTGGAAGTGGGAATATGCCGACTGGAGACAAATCAGAAAAAGGTGGGTGACACACATATCGGTGCAAAAGGTATTCTTAAAAACGATGTCAATCAGCCAAGTAGGAAAAGTTTACGTTGATCCTACATGATATCCAGGAACAGTGGGTCTCCCATGTTGTTCACATTTCAAGACACTCAGACCAACCATGGTCTGGACCGAGATGCCGAATGGCATCTGGATGAGAAATACAAGGCTTGGATAAATTTCAAACACGCAACCCCTACTGATTACAACCAACCATGCACTCCATAGACGGAGGTTGCAGCTCATATGGTATGCCACCCAAAAGTGGGCTATAATAGCAGTGGGGAAAAAGACACCAAAAATAAGCTAAAAAACTGGCTCAAGTTGGAAGGCAAACAATGGTGGACTCTACTAGTCAAAGAGAAAGCAAGGCGAAACTTGAGTAGTTGAATTTATCCCACCTATAACCACACAGGATGGCACTATGGCTCAACTCACTTCTCCAGCAAAAGGCAGAGGTACTGGCACAACACTTTGCCCAGAAAATGAATGTGGTCGAACCCGACAAACCAGCCCCAATGCAGCCAGTGAATGACTCAAGGAGAAACTGACCAAAATGAAGACAACCAAAGGCGGAAGTAGAAAGAATCCCAAAAAGGACCTCAATGGAGTCAAAAGCAGTAGGTCCAGATGAAATAAGCCCACGCCTACTTAAGAGATGCTCTAAAGAGCTAAACCCATTGGTTGCTCTACTGTTCAATAATTTGTATGCTAGCAAGGAAAATGGCCATCGAAATGGAAACTAAGTCATGTTGTTCCAATCCACAAGAAAGGAAATAAATCAGAAGTCAAGAATTATCGACCTGTTGCACTGCTCTCTGCTGTCAACAAGATTCTTGAAAAGATAATTGGTGAACGACTAACAGAACATCTTAATAAGCATAACTTGATGTGTTCCCGACAGTTTGGATTCAAGAAAAAACACTCAGCTGCTGATCTTCATCTGCTATTCTCTTCTGCTTGGAGTAGCACACTCGACCGTGGCCAGAGCACTGCTGTGGTAGCTCTTGATATCGAGGGAACCTTCGATCAAGTGTGGCATGGCGCCTTGATTGAAAAACTACGTGGAGTTAGCGCAGATGGTGCACTTCTCAGTCTGCTTATTGATTATCTTACCAACAGATACCTAAATTATTTGTACTGAATGGAAATAAATCATCACAGCAATCACAATAAGGGCAGGCGCAAGCCACGCAGGGAAGTGTCCCTAGGGCCTCTCTTGTGGAACATATTCATAAATGATTTGTTACATCTAGTTCCCTGCTGGTAAACATTATTTGCGATTGACATAACACTGTCAGTTACATACAATACCCAAGGATGAGGCAGTGACAGCAACACGCTTAAACAATATACTTCAAAAAGTCCTAACCTGGGGTAATAGATGGCAGGTGAAATTCTGCTCCCAATAAGACTCACCTTATGGTTTATCACCAGAACTCTCCCAACCATCAAACTCTACTTCGATGGTAAAAAGCCGCAACCCCAAGATGAAATAGAAATACTTGGTGTTTCCTACGATAAAAAACTCACTTTCAAGACACACATTGAGAACATCGTTGGGAAAGCATCAAGAAAATTGGCATCCTTGGGACGGATCTCATGGCTTCTGGATGCAAAAGGAAGAGAAGTCCTCTACAAAGCCCAGATCCGCTCTGTAATGGAATATGCTCCTCTGACGTGGGGAGGGGCTGCCAAGAAGCATCTCGATCTCCCTCGATAGAGTCCAAAGTCAGAGCCTCCAGCATAATCGGTGGTGAAGATCCAAGGATCTCAAGCAACCTTCAGAATCTTCAGCACCGGAGGATGTGGCGGGTCTCACCGTCATGTTCAAAAATCCAAACGGAACCCAAGTGCCACACTTGCAGCCGCCGCGGCAGCCAGTTCGTCGGATGACACGTACCACCAGGACCGTGGAGAGAGTGCCGGAAGCACTGGAGGAGCCACGCTGCAGGACATGGCACTACCAGAGACAATTTATTCCTAAATACACTAGGATGTGGAACACTGCCATTCTAAGTTGTGTTTCTGGACTTGCTGTACATAGTATTCAAAGTTTTAAAACTCTTGTAAATGCAATTTTATCAAGTATGCCATAGTTGCATATTACTTTTAGTTACATATGTATTTTCCTGTATATTTATTTGTGTTTTTACCACTGGTTTAAGTTTTTAGATAATTTTTTTTAAATGTAAATTTTCCTAGCCCAATAAACTATGAGAAGAAGCAAGTCAAAAGCTGTCTCATATATAAACTGGCACCAATAATTGTATTGCTAAAATAAGGTATAAAGAGAAAGAGAGAGAGAGAGAAAAAAAAAAAAAAAAAGAAAGAGAGAGAGAGAGAAAGAGAGAAAGCGAAAGAGAGAGAAGAGAAGAGAGAGAGAAGAGAGAGAGAAGAGAGAGAGAGAGAGAGAGAGAGAGAGAGAGAGAGAGAGAGAGAGAGAGAGAGATAGAGAGAGAGAGAGAGACGGGGAGTCGTTTTATAGATACTTTTGTTAATTAGATTCATATACACTGAGGAGATAAACATAAACAAAAACGTTCTAACGCCCCTCCTTCGCCCTCAGGCCCGGCATGCACGCCCTCTGCTTCTGCCTCAGCACACTCAACGTGACGGAGGACAGTGCTCTCGTGGCCGACCTGTGCCTGATCGCCTACTCCCGCGTGTTCCCCGTCCTCCTGAGTCTCGCCGTCGTCACCAACGTCCTGAACGCCGTCGTGCTCCTCAGCCCACACCCGGGCGGCCGCTTCCAGCCCACGCCCATCCGCAAGTACCTCCTGTGGATAACCCTGTCCCACTGTGTCATCTGCGCCACTGTGCTGCTGGGCATCTGGGTGAGGGACAGGGTCGGCCTCTCCTACTCGTGGGCCTTCTACTTCGCCCACTTCGAGCAGCCGCTCTACGACGTGTTCAACTGCAGCTACGCCTGGATCATCGTGGGGCTGTCCCGGGACCGCCACCAAGCCGTGTGCCGCCCGCACCAGTACACCGTCGCCGCCTCCCACGCGCGCGCTGCCTGGAGGATCGCGTTGGCCTACGCGTTCTCGGCGTTGGTCTACGCGCCCCACTGCTTCGCCCAGGAGCCCGTGTTCAGCGCCGAGCACGCGGGCTGGCACGTAACCGGGGCCGATCTGTTCAGCAGCAGGGCATGGGCGGCGTGGGCGGTGCTGTCCCAGGTTCTCCACCGCCTCGTGCCCGCAGCCATTCTGGTGGGACTCAACACCAAGATCCTGGTGGCGGTGTCGCGCCTCGGGAACTCCAGCGTCAGGCCCGGGGGGCGCCCTGGCGGCTCCCCCAGCCGTAGGAGAGAGAGGCAGATCACCCACCTCCTGCTGGCTCTGACGCTGAGCTTCCTGGTGACCAACGTCCCCGCGGCGGCCATCAAGCTCGCCTACATCGCCATGGGGCAGCATTGCCAGATCCACGCGGGGATGGAGATCGCGCGCAGCATCGCCAACTGCCTGGAGATGGCGGGCTACAGCGCGGACTTCCTCCTGTACTTCCTCATGAACCCCGAGTACCGGCGGGACCTCCATGGCCTCCTGTCGAAGCTCTGGGGCTTCTTCGGCGTTACGAAGACCTGCCCTCTGCCGGAGATCACCGAAGAACAGGCGACCGTCTCCCAGTAACCCGATCTGCAGAGGACTTTACCTGCGCTCCCTGACCTTTGCGAGTCAAGGGCAGCCCAGTCTTTGACAAACCTCCCTTTGTATATAAGCAAATAAGTAAAAAAATGATCATATTTGATTTGGCGTATGGACAGTACAAACTATAAAATAATTAAGCCTTTAAACCAAACAGTTAAATTACAACGAACAAGCATGTTTCAGTGTACAAAATCCAAGTCTAATGTGTTCATAGGGCTAAGTGTACTTTTAGAATTTTAGGATACAAAATATACCTATTGATCTTATAACCGATTGATTTGATTTATTGATACTAATAATTTTTTTTTTTTTTTTTACAAAGGTCTTACAACAGAATGTTGTTTAGGCCGACCTCTTGCTTGAACGTCATCTCAAGACGCCCATTATAGATAACATATTGTTATTACATTTGTAAACATTTACAGACCATTTAAGATACACAGATAATGTTTCCGTCAGATAAAGATTGGGTAGATTTTTCTTGTATTAATTTCATATATTTGTTTTGTCTATTACCCTACACTGAGTAAATAGATAAATAGACACACACACACACACACACACACACACACACACACACACACACACACACACACACACACACACACACACACACACACACATATATATATATATATATATATATATATATATATATATATAATACCTATATCTGTCTATCTATATGTAAACACACACACACACACACACACACACACACACACACACACACACACACACACACACACATACACACATTTATACTTTTATCTGTATCTATACATCTTCATCTCTCTCTCTATATATATATAGATATATATAACTATATATCTATATTTGTCTATCTATATCCTTCTGTCTGTCTATCTATATGTATGTACAAAAACTATATCTATATATGTGTGTGTGTGTGTGTGTGTGTATTTAAAACTGGAAGAATCCTCTCCTCTAATCACAGACCTCCGTAAATTGCTCTTCCTGACATGATTCCCCTGTGACTATCCTCAAGAAATATCCAATTTACAATTTCCACGGGAATTATTCACCTTTATACACGTCACAAAATGCCCCGTAGCTGAG
>NC_091572.1:21423415-21433415 GCF_042767895.1 Penaeus vannamei
ATGTGCTTTTTAGACCGAATAATTGCATAACAATTTCACGGGCTCCTTATAACCTGAAGGAACGAAAGAACTCGTATTCAACAAAACAAACTTTTTCTCTTGAACTTAAACAATAACAACACGCGGCGCCGGACATTCAAATTTTAAAGGGAAGGGGTTGCTCATACGGCCGCCAACACAGCGTTTTTTAACCGAATTCACGATTCTTTAAAAATATTTTTTCTTACTCTTTCATCCAGATTAATAAACTTTCCCCTTAAAGTGTTTCTCTCTTTTGAGGAGCTTACCTTTCACTCCACCTGTATGATATTATCAAGCGTCTTTTTAAAGTTAAGTATACATAATCCACACAGACGTCTCTTGTAATATTTCTAAAACTCTGGCATAAAATCTGAAGAGATTTACTAACTTGACCTTACCTCCCTAAATCAAATTGCTTCCTTGGTATCATACTGTGTTTTCCAAGTACCTTACCCATTATCCCTTGCAGAAGCTTACATATTATGCTGGTTAACGAAACTGGCCTATAATTTAGAGTGTTTTGCTTGTCGCCGCTCTTTGATGAAGGTGTAATGTTGGCGAGTTTCCAATCTTTTGGTAACTTATCTTGTCTCAATGAATTTTGGAATCTAATATTTAAAGGAGGACACAGTTGTTCGGCGCATCCCCTTAGGATGCAGTTAAAAATCTCATTTCATTTCTGTGTGTTGTTTTCGATATTCTGATTGTCCAGTTTGTTTCAAATGATAAGTTCTATAAACACACCCAAAGATATAAGTCCAGTCCAATCAACACAACGAACTTGCAACAAAAATTAAAACTTAAACACATCTACACTGTTGTGAAATTTCCACATCTCTCTTATATCAGTACCTTCTGGTGGCATGGTTGGCGAGACGAGTTCCTCTCACGCGAAGGTGCGACGTGCGAGCCCACCGACGCCAAGTGACAAGGGACACGCCGGCGCTGCCCTTCTTCTGTTTCTTTCAGCGGATTTGATTTTGAAGCCGTTAAACTGATGAAAGAGATAACTGCTATTCTTATTTATATGCGACGTAACGGGCGAGGATTCTCTCTGTTCATCCGGCAGCGATCTCTCTCTCTTGGCTGCTGCTTCCCTTTATTTCCGTTTTTTGTACGACTATGTCAATCTACATCCGATGCCTCTCATTAAAAATCCACTAAATAAAGTGTTTTATACTAACCACTGTTGCTCAACACACAGCAGATCCAACCACAAACAGCATCGTCAGCTCGTCAATCGCGGGTTAATCCCAACTCGTCACGGCAGCGCCACCTCTCTCTTCTCTCGGATGCTTCCTCCCTTTATCAAAGGTCTTTATTCGACTCCCTTTCTATTTCTACCCATCCCTCTGTGTTTGAAAAATGAAGAATGAATCATCAGAAGTGAGTCATTGTCAGATTACAGATACAATTAGCAGTCGGTGTTGCTGAAACCGTTTCAGTTTTGTTCAAGAGCAGGATTTACCAAACATTTGAAGTCTTTCCGATCAGAAATGACCCGCCGCTTGAATGCGCAGTGGAAGGCAACCCAACTCACCCCCTGTGTGCATCTGTGTGCGCGTGTTCATGCGTGTGCGTTGAATCTGCCGTCCTACTTTCCCTTGATGATTTGGTAGAAAAAATACGCATTAGAGATTTGTAGGGCTTCTCATACGGTAAGAACGGTAAAGGAAATTTAATATGAAATTGTTAAAATGTTTAGCTGGTAACTCGTAGTCCATTCTTTAAATACAAAATACACTTCTGTTTTGCCATTGTGAAAACCCCAATGATACAGAACTTAGTTCTTCCTATTAAACGTCTCTCTCTATCCATCTTTAAACCTTTGGATTTATTTATACCCTTGTTTATAAACATCGATAAACTGCAGACTGAATGAGGGGTATGTTTAGAACTCACAGCTTTTCGTTAATAGTCTTTTCCGAACCTTTTCAAACGAATATTTTTGGTTATCGTTCACTTCCATGATAAAGGAATGCAACGTGAACGAAACAAATCTGAAATAAAATCGTTTAAAATCTTTGACTATCTTATATCTAATGGTGTTTTCATGTAATACATATATTTTGCCGACAATAGCGTGACTCTGATTACTCTTTTCTTTGCTCCTTCAGAACCTGTTCTCCTGAAATATCCTGTAAAAAGAAGAAAAAATCTAACAATATTCTAAAAATAAGTGGAAGAATTTTGTATGATTAATATGTGCCTTCTATCTATCTACCTACTTTAATCAACTTAGCATTAAGATGAAGAAAAATTCTGGAGCAAATAAAAATGCATGTTTTTTCTATATTTATTTGTTTGGGGTTCGAGGAGTCGGCAGTAATGTACCACTCGATCGCAAATAGCTGCCTTCGTCCCCCCATACATGTTAATGAGTTCATCTAATACACTATTCATCTCACTGGGTTCCATATACTCCCAAGTTTATATAACGGCTCATACATATTGCTCGACAACCATCCATTAGATGATGGACACTGGCCAACTATATGCTGATATCAATTTTACAGAAGTCAAAATATGATTCCTGCTGAATATGTAAAATGCAGTCCCGTTTCTTCAATTTTTCTAAAACATATGGCATTTCTCTCCAACTCGCTGCTTTTTGCAACCATTTAGTGGCCATTTCTTCAATATTTGTCTATCATTAAGGGATGGTCAGCTGCTGCCATGATAATAATAAGAATGAAAATGATGAAAAAGATTATAGCATAATAGTAATATAGTTATAACAACGACAACAGGTAATATTGATGATGATAATGATGATAGTAATGGCAATAATGATGATAATGAAAGAAATTATAAGAACCGTAATGCTGACAGTAATAAAAATGATAATAGTGATAATAATAATGGCAGCAGTAGCAGTACTGCTACTAATAACATTGTTACTATAACTAATAAAGATAACGCTGATATTAATGATAATATTAGTAATACAAAGGATATTGAAAATTATAATGATGATGATGATGATGCGATGATAATGATGACATTTAGAACAACAGGAATAAAGGTTGTTTATTGTCATCATGGTAGAGATAGCGTAGACATAATAAAATGATAATGCCAGTCCTAAAAATTATAATGATGGTAAATCTGAATATTTTCCACCTCTCTCTCTAAATCTATTCCTCCCATTCTTTCTGAAGATTCATAATGATGCTCATGGTGCGTATATCAACTTTGATAACAAGAGTAATGCAGGGGAATGAGAGAAAAATAGAGTAACAGAGATATAGGTGGATCGACAAGAAATCCTGTGGTAACCATTGTAAATAAAGCTTGTAAACTAACTTTGTAGGCTGACATTACTAATATTACTAATTTCATGTCAAAGTTTCTCGCATCGTCCGTCTCTCTCTCCGTCTTCCTCTCTCTCTCTCTCTCTCTCTGGCAGGGTTAATGAACGAAACCACACTGAGTAGCTTTGTCACTAATCATCTGCCACTCCAATTATATATTTTATAGCTAAATTCAAGAATATATCAATGGCAGGAAGTGTCTGCTCTCACTGCAGTGTCTCTAGATTACGTAGAAACAGGAAGAGTGAATCTGGGAGAAACGAGAGAGGACAACCCTCCACAGCTGAACTCCCTCCTGCCTTTCATTGCCTGTGTGATGACATGTGAAGTAGTCAACGACTCATGTCCCTCCCTTGTTGGCAACACACACATTAGTCCAATCATCTAGAAGCGAGGATTTGCCGCGGGGAGATATACAGCTCGAAATATAAATAGAAATGTTGATTTGTGTTCAAATGTGAGGACAGAATCTATGCGCAATTCCAAGCCTTGATATGAAGTTACCAGTATTTCTATATCCTCTTCATGACTTCCTAAAACATCTGCCTATTCCTAAAATAGCGAGTAGTAATACAAATTCTTATTTCTGAACATCAGTGGAAGTGTTTTGTAGATTCGATAATACGATCGTCTTGAAAGTAGTTTTAATTAACATTCCATGTCAACGATAAGCAATCATTTCGTAATCATTGGTGTACATTCGAATTCCTGTTTGATGAAATCATGTTTTTTAAATAAATTTCTTATAATGTTCTATTGAAGTAACAGTTTATACCCGACCGCAGTACGCTTTCGAAAACATATATACATCAATTTAGAACTTCTGTGTCGCTATGAAATTACATGCTTTCTCAATAGTGTATATGTTTAAAATAATATTCGTTCTAAAAATCTTCGAATGGATAATATATCAAATGGTATCAATATAAAAAATATATAAATGAAAAAATAGTTTCATAGTGAGAATGAAATAAAATCTTAATACAGTACAAAACAGAAGATATATGGTCAGCACAGGATCCAGCTGTCACTGGATTTCACACCTTGGTGGCTGTACTGCCTGGTTTGCCTACTTTCTGTTTAATTACGGCCCAAAATAGCATTCATGCCTTTCATGATCAATGTGAACTACAGTGACAACAAACCTTTCAAAATATTTAGGTAATGAATAGCTATTGTAAAAAGATAATTCTCCTTTCCTATAGAATCGTACTTCTTATCTGAGGTAGACAAAGTGGAACGAAGATAACACTAAAGACAATAAAACAAAATTTGATTCTTTTGCCTCTTTCCTTCCTTTCACTTTCCCTATTCCGTCTTGATTTTTATTTCTTTCTCTTCATCACTTATTCGTCCTCTACTTCCTCCTCCCAGTCTTTGCTTCTCGCATTACTAATATGACGGCAAACTTGTGAAAACGCGCATGAACAAACAACCAAGCAAATGAAAAAATACTAAATCAAACGCTCTAATTATTTCATACTCCTTCACATTGTAAACACCGGAAAAGGAGACAGAAACAAATGTAGAAATATATATGGAACGAGAGGTAAGTAGATAAAGACACAAACAAAAATTCATGCACAAAAGTTTGGATACTTGAGTAACCGTCGGGGATTGAACCCGAGTCTGTCGCACAGGAGGCGACCGTGCTATCCACTACACCACGGGAAAAGATATAATAACCACAGAATTATTCGAGAATTCTATTGTAGCTATTACGAGAACAGTTTATATTACACTTGAGTTTGTAATGTTGCATACATGTGTGTGTACTTTCACTAAAAGAGTAAGATGTATTAAACATTGTATGCCTACCATTGTCCTGAAATATGTCCAATATTAAGCAAATCAAATTAAATTACCCAACCTTTTTAAATACCTCTTTTCTTGCCTCCTTCAAAAAACTGCTTTCCTAAAACATCCAGCTAAAAGAAAAAATCGAACTATCTTCATTCTTATCTCAGTGAAGTACCAAGATAAAGATATATACTGGAAAAAAGTACTAGCTTTTTTTGTTGTACTTATTTTGTTGGCATGTCCACTGCTGTTGCCATTACCATTATTATCAATACTCTTCACAGACCTCCAAATCGACAATACCATTAGAATCCTTATTTCGAAATTACCAGTGTGCCATATAGTTTAAATGCAAGTGTTACCACTCATTTACAATTCTACATTCATTTGTCGAAATTTGTGGTTAAAGGAGTCAGCAGTAATAAGTTATTAATACATCCCTCGATCACAAGTTGTACATCTCTCTCTTCATTACATACATATCATAGTTGTATGATTGCATTCATTCACCCCGTTTACCCTTTAAATAATTCCCCCTTTTAATCTATTCATCTCACTGATTTCATATTCTCATGAGTCTATTTAACTGCAATCGTTCATCTCATGCCTATTCCTCGACAACCATCCATTAGATGAGTGTTGGGCAACTATGAGCTGATATCTATTATACAAAAGTCAAGGTATCTAGTTATCGCCGGTGATTTCTGCTCAATATATAAAATGGACACCATTTTTTTCTAATACATATGGCATTTCTGCTTAACCCGCTACTTTCTGTTTGTAACCATTTAGTGGCCACTTCAATATTAGTTCCACATTTAGGGAAGTTCAGCTGTTGTCATGATGAGACCAACATCTAAGGCAAAGCGTTCAAATGTTTCGTCAGGGTTAACATTTCGGTGAAAAAAAATCCATCTTTGCTGTAGGGTCGCATGCATTCTCGGCGCCGGTTCTTAAATTTTGTCCCAAACAAGTGGCTGAATAATGGTCATTCGTGCTTAATCATAAATATCTCTCACTTCATGTTGTGCAGCATTATGTAGCCGGAAACGAAAATAAAATTGTTTCGCTCCGTAGCTATCACCATCTCTCTTTCGATGTTCATTGCTTCCTGGTATATGGAGAGAGAGAGAGAGAGAGAGAGAGAGAGAGAGAGAGAGAGAGAGAGAGAGAGAGAGAGAGAGAGAGAGAGAGAGAGAGAGAGAGAGAGAGAGAGAGAGAGAGAGAGAGAGAGATAGAGAGAGAGAGAGAGAATGAAAATATCAATCAGCGATCACTATTACAATTTTACTTTTGAATATTATATGAATACTAAATTGCAAATAATACAAATGATAATGCCACGGATATCATAATCACAGATGTGAATGTAAACAATTAGCGTTTCAACGGTCGTATTCCATAGAAACGAATACATGCAGTTCATCCTTTCTTTCTCTCTCTCTTTCTCTGCAGAGATGGCGCAGACCTAAATTTCGCATATGCTGGTGAAAAATCATAACTACAAAATTTTGACACGCGAAAAGATCTAAAAATATCAAAGTATGACTCGCTGTTGTGATAACCACAAAAAATATGTATGGTCAAAATTGGGCTTTTTCCACGTTCTGCGCCGTTCTAACACGTCACAAGCTAATGACGCAAGTAAGTCCACAAAAGAACTGGCAGAGTTAACGAGCGAATCCACACTGAGCGGCTTTGTCAGTAACCATATGCCATTCCAATTATATATTCTGTAACGAAATTTAAGAGTATATTAATGGCTGGAAGCGTCTGCTCTCTCTGCGAAACATTTCAAGAGAGCGGAGTAGAAGACAGTGTGTAGATTATGGAGAAACAAGGGAAGAGCGAATCTGGGAGAAACGAGAGAGGACAACGCTCCACACCTCCTGCCTTTCATTGCCTGAGTGATGACATGTGAAGTAGTCAACGGTTCAAGTTCCTTCCTTGTTGGGAACAGACACACGAATCCAATCACTTATAGAAGGAACTCACCCTGCCGTTGATGAACATTCCCCTGCATCGCTCAGCTGTCAGAAAATGTTCCCCGCGCGTGTTGTTCACCTTGCCAATGCCTTTCCTCTCCTTTTGGCGAAGAATATTAATATATGAGATTACCACTATTCCTATATCAGTAAAAAGGAGAAAAAATGACTGCGATCTAAAAATAATCTAGAGTTTTGTATGTTTAATATTAGGATTCTCTCTCTTTCTTTCATTTGCCCTCTATCTACTACTTAACTAAGCATTAAGATAAACAGAAATCTTTGGGAAAAAGATAAATACTATCAGGTTTTTACTTTCTTTGGCATGCCCACTACAACCATTATCGTTAACATCAATGCTTTTCACAGACCCAAATTGTCAGTACCATTAATAACCATATTTCAAGATACTAGTCAACCATATATCTTTTTTACAAAAGTTATTGCTCTCAATTGCAAGTCTATATTCATTTGACGAAATTTGTGGTTCAAGGAGTCAGGAGTAATAAATTACCAATGCATCCCTCGGTCTCTTCATGTCAGATGTATTTATTACAAAACTCAATTCGTTCATCCCACATACACGTTATCAATAAATCCCTCTATTACACTACTGAACTCACAGAACTTCATATTCTCATATACAACCATTCGTTCATCTCATACTTATTCCCCGACAACCATCTATTAAATGATGTTGGACACTAACCAACCATATGCTAATAGATAAGACATTTCTTTACTTGCTAATCATATATGGCAGGATATCACCTGAATCCTTGGCTGCTAAACATTTCCTCACGGGATTTTTTTTTAACAAAACCAAGTTACTGCAGACTTCGTGGCCATCAAATTTGTATAGATAATAGTAAACTCGTTAACTAAAACTTTTGCTCATAACATCAATATGAAAATAACGACATCAATATGATTCATAACACAAAAAACATAAGAATTGTGATGATGAGCATTGTTACATAATGATGTGAAATATCAATATAGCTAATCTTGTTAGTAAATACAAGCTTTGTTAATGACAACAATACCAACGACGAGAAAAGCTGAATTATACTTATTTACGATAGCATAGTCATAAGGGCTTTTGACAAGCATAATCCATGCTAAGATAATATTGCACGTAAAAAGAGGCTAAACTGAAGCCAAATAATCAGACTCATTAAATTTATTTCCTTTTGTAAAAAACACATTTTGGGGGGAAGTAATTTCTTTTTATCGATCACCTACATATTATGGTATCTATTATGCGTAGTCTATAAAAGTATGTTTATCATCGTTATTAAGAAACCTTCCTATATACTCTGCAGCTATCACAATCTCCCTTTTCGATGGTAATTGCTGCCTAGCATATGGTG
Source organism: Penaeus vannamei (assembly GCF_042767895.1). Lineage (NCBI taxonomy): Eukaryota > Metazoa > Arthropoda > Malacostraca > Decapoda > Penaeidae > Penaeus > Penaeus vannamei. The sequence continues at coordinate 21,431,909 of NC_091572.1, forward strand.
GGAAAGAGAGAGAGAGAGAGAGAGAGAGAGAGAGAGAGAGAGAGAGAGAGAGAGAGAGAGAGAGAGAGAGAGAGAGAGAGAGAGAGAGAGCGAGGAGCGAGCTAGGTGAAAATCAATCCGCGACCACTATTACAATTTCACTTTGAAATATTATATGAATATTAAACTGCAGATAATACAAATGATAATGCCGCCATCATAATCACAGACATGAATGTAAGTACCATTTTAACGGTCGTATTCCTTAGAAACGAACACATGCAATTTATCCTTGGTAGTTCCAACACTTCTGTGCCATTTACATCATCAAACAATCTGTCCATCTATTTTCCATCAATCTGTCTAGAGAGAAGACTCAAAACTAATCCTGGCGACAAAGAAAGTCGATCTGGATCTGTGATGCAGAATGAGTTTATTTTTCTTATCCATTTTTCTAATATTAGAGTATGGCAGACAAATATATGATTCTCGAGCAGGTGGATAGCATATTAGATCAGTGACATCAACCAAATTACCACCTCTATTTAAGTCAAAATTCGGGTTACCATTACCCGTATTTTAATCATTAATTGGCCCATTATGAAGATTATCATCAGAAAGAATGAGAGGAAGAGATCTAGACAGATAGATGGAAAAAAATATATTGCTAGATGTGTGTGTGTGTGTGTGCATGTATATATTTATGTATGTATATATAGATAATATATATATATTTATATATATATGTAGATATATACATATATATATATATATGGAGATATATATATATCTATATATATATATACATATATATATATATATATATATATATATATATGCATACACACACACACCCACACACACACACACACACACACACACACACACACACACACACACACACACACACACACACACACACACACACACACACACACACACACACACACACACACACACACACACACACACACACACACACACACACACACACACACACACACACACACACATACAAATAGCTTCCTTAGTACCTACCTTCATACCTCGACCGTGTGGCCTAATGGATAAGGCGTCGGACTTCGGATCCGAAGATTGCAGGTTCGAGTCCTGTCACGGTCGCTTGGCGTCGTGTTTTGTTATGGATGATTCCTTCAAATTCATACTTAGATCTTTGTTGACATTATTCATTTTTCTCCTTGATAAAAGAGCGAGGCAAAATAGAGCCATGTTGAAATACCTCCCGGAAATCCATGTTTAAAAGGTAAAGATACATAACGATTACATAATAAACACAACGACTTATAAATGTGATGCTTAGAGAATATATCATGGGTTTCTTTCGAAGTTATTGGAAAAGGTAAAGAAGGAGGGAGAGAGACGGAGGGGCAAGAGAGTGAGTGTAGAAACGAGATGGAAGATGAGAAAGGAGGAAAGGGAAATATGTTGGATTAGTTCCGCCAAACGGATCGCGACGATTTTGGTATCGGTGGATTCTTCTCGCCCATTGCGATGCTGGCATGTAGAT
>NC_091572.1:21448415-21450915 GCF_042767895.1 Penaeus vannamei
CGGAGTAAATCGAACTCTCTCTCTCTCTCGCTCTCTTTCTCTCTCTCTCTCTCTCTCTCTCTCTCTCTCTCTCTCTCTCTCTCTCTCTCTCTCTCTCTCTCTCTCTCTCTCTCTCTCTCTCTCTCTCTCTCTCTCTCTCTCTCTCTCTATATATATATATATATATATATATATACATATATATATACATACATATATATAACATATATGCATATATTACATGCATATCCAGAAAGAGAGAATCAGTGTCATGTCCTTATTACTCAGCCGTAGTTACAATATTTATGCCTGTAAATGGTGACATTCATGGCTGTTTATTATTTACCTATTTTTTTCACATATCACCATAGTTCGTTAATTCCTTTCTTAATTTTCTTTCTTGGAAAATCGCCAATCAATAAATAATTGAAGTGGACGGGCAGGGGAAGACTGAAAATAGATGCCCAGATAAAAGATCAAATGTAGAGCTACCATTAAATGCTCTAGAATGAAGGCTCTAAAACCAATGTTCTAGAATGTTCCAGAAACCATCAATGAATCTCATTCTGACGTTAAGAATATAGTTTGAGAAGCAGCAACAACGGACGCAATTTTTGCAATACTCTGATCTCTCAATTGCATGAAATAGTAATAAAACAAACAATAGTAGTAAAATCCTCTGCCACAGCAATGAAGGAATTGAAACAAAGACAAAAAACGAAATAAAACACCAACAAACCGGAATGCAGAACCGATTTAATGAAACGCAATTCAAAACCGCCTTCGCATGGATAACGCGCGGCGAGTGGGATGACCAACCGCCACAGATGTTTAGATAACAAAACAGCTGAGGTCGACGTTCACGGAAACCTTTGGTAATTGCGCTTCATTGCACTAATTAGCAGGAATTTAATATGGTTTTCATCATCAGTTAGTATGAGGAACGATGTAATGCGATAAGCTGGGGGTCGTTATCAAAGTTGCTCTTTCTTTCATTGTTATTGATATCAGTTTTACTAATATTAGTATAAATATCATGATTATTATTATTATCATTATAGTTATTATTATTGTTATTATTATTATTATTATTATTATTATTATTATTATTATTATTATTATTATTATTATTATTATTATTATTATTATCATTATTATTATTATTATTATCATTATTATTATTATTACCATTATTATTGTTATCATTATTATCATTGTTATCATTATTATTATTATCATCATTATTATTATTATTATTATTATTATTATTATTATTATTATTATTATTATTATTATTATTATTATTATTATTATTATTATTATTATTATTATTATTATAATTTTTTATTATCATCATCATGAATATTGTTATTGTTATTATTACTATTAGTATTGTTGTTATTATTATCATGATCATGATCATGATCATTGTTATTATTATCATTATTATTATTATTATCATCATTATCATCATCATCATCATTATTATTATTATTGTTATTATTATTATCATGGTCATTATCATTATCATTATTATTATTATTATTATTATTATTATTATTATTATTATTATTATTATTATTATTATCATTATTATTATTATCATTATCATTATTATTATTATCATTATCATCTTTATTATCATTATCATCATTATTATTACCATCATAATCATAATTGTTATTGTTATCATTACTATCACTATTATTATTATCATTATTGTTATCTTCATTATTATCGTTATCATTTTAGTTATTAGAAATATTATTATTATTATTATCATTTCAATTGATAAAGACGTTATTATTATCATTGTTATCACTATTATTACTGTTATTAATATTATCATTGTTGTTATTATTGTTATTTGTATTATTGTCGTTATCGTTATTATCGTTATTACCATTATCATTATTATTACCATTATAATAATAATTATTATTATCATTGTTGTTGCTATTATTATTATTATTATTATTATTATTATTATTATTATTATTATTATTATTATTATTATTATTATTATTATTATTATTATTATTATTATTATTATTATTATTATTATTATTATTATTATTATTATTGTTATTATCATCATTATTATCTTTATTATTATTATTATTATTGTTATTATTATTATCATTATTGTTATAGTTATTATAGCTATCAGTGATATTATTATTGTTATTATTATTATTATTATTATTATTATTATTATTATTATTATTGTTATTATTATTATTATTATTATTATTATTATTATTATTATTATTATTATTAATATTATTATTATTATTATTATTATTATTATTATCATTGCCATTAATAAAATTAATATTATTATCTTTATTATTATTATTAATATTATTATCATTATCATCATCATTATTACTGCTATTATTATTGCTATGATCATTATCATTATCTTTATTATTATTATTATTATAGTTGTCATTATCATCATTTTTATAATTATCATTGTTATAATTACTGCTATCATTATCATTAATATTATCATTAT
>NC_091572.1:21493415-21498415 GCF_042767895.1 Penaeus vannamei
ATAAAAATTAAAGTGATAGAAATAATAAGAATGATAATAACAATAACAAATGATAAGAACAATAATATAATGATCATAATGATCATGATGATAATGATAAAAATGATGGAAATGATGGTCATGATGATAATGATAATAATAGTAACGATGACAATCATAACAATAATTATTGCAATGGTAATAATAATACAAAAATAATATTAAGTAGAATAAAAAGAAGAAAAGAAGAAGAGCGAAAAACAACAATAACAAAAAGAAAAAAAAGAAAAAAATGTTATATGACTTTAACCCACACTAATTGAACTCTTAAGCGAATCTACCTAAACTGACCAATTATTGGCCAAGCGATCATTAGTGAACCTTAATACTGACATTAACAAAAATTAAGAACGAAATTCAATCTGCTCTAATGACAATGGTTTGCGGAAGCGATTAGGAACAAATACGTGTGTCATGATATGCAAACACTTGTACACACAGACACACACGCACACGCAAACACACACGTACACACAAACACACACATATATATAAAGAAATATATATGCATATATATATATATATATATATATATATATATATATATATATATATATATATATATATATATGTATATATACACATATATATGTGTATCTATCTATCTATCTATCTATCTATCTATCTATCTATCTATATACACATATATACATATATGTATATATATGTATATATATGTATGTATATATATATGTATATATATGTATATATATGTATGTATATATATATATATATATATGTATATATATATATATGTATATATATATATATGTATATATATGTATATATATGCATATGTATCTGCATATGTATATGTGTGTATATATATGTGTGTAGTTTACATATATAAATAGATAAGTCTACACAGAATTCCGAAGCGGAGCCCCAGCCTGGCTTCCGAACCGCGCGGCTAAACCAGACAGTCTCTCTGGAGGAAACGACCTTAAACCGCGTCCGAAGATTAAGGTCTTACAATATGCATCGCGTTCTCCTTTTCTCCGCTCTCTCCTCTTCCTCTTTTATTCTCTTTCAGTTTCTATCTTTACCTTTCCCTTCCTTTCTCTTTTCTCGTCCCTACTTCCCTGCCTATCCTCCTCACTCCCACCATCCCTCCTTTCCTGCTTCCTTTTCTCTTCTATTCCTCCCTTCACTATCCACCTCACTCCATCCTTCCTTTTCTCCTTCCCGGTCCCTGCTATTCCTTCCTCCTTCCCACTTTTACCGTTGTTTCTTCCCTCCCTCTCCTTTTCATTCCGTACCTCACTCCTTCCTTCTTTCACCCTTCATTCCTCCCTCCCTCCTCCCTCTTATCCTGCTCTTTCTTCCCTCCCTCTCCTCTTCGCCCCTCCCTCCTTCCTCTTTTTTTCACCCTCCCTCCCTCCCACCCTCCTCCTCGCTCCCATCCCCCGTCCCTCTTTCCTTTCCCCCCTCCCCTCCTCCCTCCACCCCTTCCCCTCGTTCCTCAGCACAATTTTTCCCTCAAGGACTTCCTATTGTGTCGACACTGGCTTTCTTGGCACATCCAGTCCACGCCAGATATAAAAGACGTTTCCCAGTGAAGAAGAAAAGATATTGGGCGACCTTTCCTTGCCGGGCGATAGGAGCCACGAATCCTAATGGCAATGGTAGTTTGCTATATATGATAGGAAATATCCATTTGTATGGAATGTATATATGTATACATACATACATACCTATATATATATATATACATATATATATATATATATATATATATATATATATATATGTATACATACATACATACATACATACACACACACACACACACACACATATGTATATGTGTGTGTGTATGTATGTATGTGTGTGTATGAAATTACCATGATATGGTATGATATATCATTAGTAGTATATAACAATATGTTATAATTTTGATTTCATGACTAAAATTCGTCACTTAGTCCCTCGCATATACGATTCTCATATGAATTTCCCCTTACCGTCTTCTTCGTCATATCTTTTACTGAGAAACGGGAAAAGAATCGAGAGCGAACACAAAATATAGTCTTATTAAACCCGACCCTCCCATCACCATGTAGTCACCCCCTTCCCTCGAAAATACCATGACTTTCCCTCACCTCCCCCCCCCTCCCTAAGACCTAACACCGCCCAAATGCCCTTTATCCTAACTCTTCCCTTCCCCCAACAATACCCCGCGAACTCTCCTCCCTCTCCTGGCAAAACCCCATTGCTTCCCCTTCCTCTGGGATCAGTCCAAACCTCCTTCCTTTTAACTACAGTGGAACTTCTTATAAAAGGCACTTCCTTGACTTGACAGCTTCTTCTCATATTCGGGTTTTGTCCGATCCCGACCGACGCTAATGTAATTTCTTATTAACGGAACTTCCTAGACCGAGCACTTCCCGTCTCCGGCGATTGGCAGCCAGATCCCGGTCCCGATTAGCCAATCAGCTTCCCGAAATCGGCAGCGGGATTCTGATGAGAACGACGGCAGCGATGACGAAGGCGAGGAGAACGAAACACGTCCGGACGCAACCATCAGAGAAGCGATAGAAATGACGGAAATATTCGGGACTTTCTGCGCGAGAACATGTCCGACTACGTGCAGATGACGACACAGATGGACAATTCCGTCAGGTTGGCTTGTTTTCTTTTTTTCACGCGCGGGAACAGTTGATTAATTGTGGGCAGTCTCTACTTCAACCGCTTTGCGTCATTCTCTCGTCAGACTGAGTTGATGTCTTGTTTTCACGTATAGATTTTTTTGCTATTGCATTTTGTTAATAAGGTTTTGAAATTGCGTCTTTGCAAGTCAAGTGCTAAGAGTGCGTGTTTTCACTCATTTTTCTGGTGTTTCATAAAGCTAATAGTTTTATTTTTTTTTATTTTGTACATACATAGAATATAAGTTGATAATAAATGTGTATATTCACTATACCTATGACTTCCTGGTCGATACGCATGCGTTGGACCCCAGCTTCCCGAATTCGGCAGCTTCTCGAAATAGGCACTTTTGGGCGGGTCCCTTGAGGTGCCAAGTCCAAGAAGTTCCACTGTATACAACTTCGGCCCCTCCCACAATACACCCCTCAGTCTCCCCCTCCTCATGATTCTTCTTAACCCCAACGGCGCCCTAATAACTAATATTTTCCCTCCTCTTCCCCAACAACACCCTGCTGACCCTCCTCCTCCCACCCTGAAACGGTTTAGACCCCCCCCCCCCAGCAACACCTAATAACATCATTAGCATCAACAGAGCCTTATAATCCTTCCTACGCCCCCTGAACCAATACCCCCCCCCATCCCTCCCTCCAGCACCTAGATCGCCATAGACTTTCAAACAAATAAAATAAGATAAAGTAAAATAAAATAATAATGATAATAAAAATAATATTAATACATAAATAGAAAAAAAGAGGAGGAAAAAATTCTTTTAAGCTTCATGAAAACCTCATGTAATAGCAGTTTCTCATGGTAAAAATATCGCACCTCGTTCTGCATACCAAGGACGGCAAAGGATTTAGATTAGATTTAGATTTAGATGAGGCGTTTGGCTGTCATTTTGAGAACGCGAAAGAACGACTCTAAGAGAAAAAAATAAAGAAAAGAAGAAGAAAGGGTGTAAATAAAAGAAAACCGTACCACATAACATAACTAACTACCTATCCTTACTAAAGAATGGAGAGAAAAAAAAATCACACACACACACACACACACACACATACATACATACATATATATATATATATATATATATATATATATATATATATATATATATATATATATATATGTATATATATGTATATATATATATATATATATATATATATATATATATATATATATATATATATATATATATATATATACACACATATATATATCACCACCCACATTGTCAACCCACTTTCATCACCTCCCCCCTCAGCCACGCACGCTGTTGCAAGTTGCAGGTGCAATGCTCTCAACACCGGAACAGCTTTCTCGCTGATCATTGTACCTGAACAATGTGCAAAATCCTCAGGAAAGGAGGAGGAGCGGGAGACAATGGCAGCCTCGCCACACGCCGGGAAGCGCGGCGAGTTGCGGCCGCGAGTGAACGCCCACGAGAAATATGAGTTTGGGGAAAGGAAGGACATGCGCGCCCTGGAATGTGGAAATGCATTTTGTGTTCGTTTGTTTTAATTCTGTTTGATTTATTCGTTTCCTTTTATTGGGTTCTATGTGTGTGTTTATTATTTGTTTGTTTATTTCTTTTGTTGCTATCGCTATTATTAGTATCAAAAATTATAAAATTATCATTGTTCGTAATAGAATAATTTCCATGATCATAGATCATGGAAATTATTCTTATTATTATCATCACAATTAAAGTCATAATATTTTTTCTTACTATTGCCATCATTACTGTCATCATTATCAAATCATAATCACTGCAACTTGTGAAAAAAATCGGTGATGGCAACCCACTGGACACATGCTGTGAGAAGGACGAGAAAATATTCTTTGCGATAGATATAGAAAAAGAACATGAATGAGAATGGACGTCATCCGAACACAAGAAACGTGTTCGGACGGCTTCGACTACATCTTCGTCGGGAATACATGCATTAGCGAGATTACGAATTATATGTATATTAGACGTGAGATGAACAACCCAGTCGCATTTTTCGTTTCACTTCGTTTTTCATTTGTTCTGAATTGTTTTTTCTTTCTTTTTCTTTTGTGTGTGTTTTTCATAAATTGTATATCTTTTGTTTGATTAGATTTGTGTTCTTCTGGTTACTTATCCATTTCTGAATCAAAGTCTCTGGATAAAATAAGAAAAAAAATTCTAGTAATAAGGTTAATAGAATTTCACAAATTGATTGTTATATTTGAAGGAAAGGATTTTTTGACCGTTTTATTTTATCTATTTATTTATCTATTTTTTGTTACGGAATGGTTTGAAGAAAGTTGAAGAAATAAAGATG
>NC_091572.1:21503415-21505915 GCF_042767895.1 Penaeus vannamei
GGAGGTTGGGGAGGAGGGAGGAGGGGGTAAGGGGTGGGGGAGGAGGGAGGAGGGGGTAGGGGGTTGGGGAGGAGGGAGGAGGGGGTAAGGGGTGGGGGAGGAGGGAAGAGGAGAGAAGAAAGGTTGGGGAGGAGGGAGGAGGAGAGAAGAAAGGTTGGGGAGAGGAGGGGGGTAGGGGGTTGGGGAGGAGGGAGGAGGGGGTAAGGGGTGGGGGAGGAGGGAAGAGGAGAGAAGAAAGGTTGGGGAGGAGGGAGGAGGAGAGAAGAAAGGTTGGGGAGGGGGGTAGGGGGTTGGGGAGGAGGGAGGAGGGGTAAGGGGTGGGGAGGAGGGAAGAGGAGAGAAGAAAGGTTGGGGGAGGAGGGAGGAGGAGAGAAGAAAGGTTGGGGAGGAGGGAGGAGGGGGGTAAGGGGGTGGGGAGGAGGGAAGAGGAGAGAAGAAAGGTTGGGGAGGAGGAGGAGGCTTTTTGGAGAGAAGAAAAGGTTGGGGAGGAGGGAGGAGGAGAGAAGAAAGGTTGGGGAGGAGGGAGGAGGGGGTAAGGGGTTGGGGAGGAGGGAAGAGGAGAGAAGAAAGGTTGGGAGGAAGGAGGAGGGGGTAAGGGGTTGGGGAGGAGGAAGGGTGGGTAAGGGGTTGGGAAGGAGGGAGGAGGGGGTAAGGGGTAAAGTAAGTGGGGAAGAAGGAAGGGGAGTTGTGGGAGAAGGAGAGAAGAATGGTTGGGGAGAAGGGAGGGGGTAAGGGGTAGGGGAAGAGAGGTTGGGGAGGAGGGAAGAGACGAGATGATGAGGAAGGAGGAGGAGGAGGAGGAAAGAGAGGCTGGGGAGGAGGTAGCGATGGTAGGGGGATGGAGTGCGAGGGGGAGGACTAAGGGGGAGGGAATGGGAGGACTAAGGAAAAAAAGTAAAGATGGGAAGGGCGAAAAAAAAGGTGGAAAGGGTGGAGGGAGGAAAAGAAGCGCTAGGGAGAGAGAAGGATAGGCATGCAAGGAGAAAGGAAAATGAGATGGGGTGACTAAGCAAGAGAGAAAGAAGAGAGAAAGAAGAAAATGGAAAGCAGAGAGGAGGAAGATGGGTTTAGGAAGAACAAGGCGAAAGGTGGGACGGAAAAGGCCTAAAAGAGGGAGAGAAGGAGGAGAAAGATAAATTCTAGAAGAGAGGGAAGAGAAAAAAAAGTGAGCGTTTCAAAATTGGAAGAAGGTGAGAAAGGATGGATTAGATAAAGAAGGAGATAGGCATGGGAGAAAGGTAAGAGTTAGAAACGAAAGAAGGGAGTAAGAAGAAAAGTAACAAAGCAGGGGAGAGAGAGAAAATCGAAGAAAAGGGCAAGATAGATAGAAAGGGAAAGAAGCAAAGAGGGGAGAGGTGGAGGGGGTAGGAGGAGAGGACAGGAGGGGGGAGGGGCAGGAGGGGGAAGGGGCAGGAGGAGGAGGAGGGGGCAGGAGGGGGAGGGGGCAGGAGGAGAAGGGGGAGGGGGCATGAGTAGAAGGGGGAGGGGGCAGGAGGAGGAGGAGGAGGGGCAGGAGGAGGAGGAGGAGGGGGCAGGAGGGGGAGGGGCAGGAGGAAGAGGAAGAGGAGGGGGCAGGAGGAAGGAGGAGGAGGCAGGAGGGGGCAGGAGGATGAGGAGGAGGGGCAGGAGGGAGGAGGAGGGGACAGGAGGGGGAGGGGGCAGGAGGAGGAGGAGGGCAGGAGGGGGTGGGGGCAGGGCAGGAGGAGAAGGAGGAGGGGGGGGAGGGGGAGGAGGAGGAGGAGGAGGGGGAGGGGGAGGGGGTAGGAGGAGGAGGAGGGGGAGGGGGCAGGAGGATGAGGAGGAGGGGGCAGGGGGCAGGAGGAGAATGACAGGGCAGGAGGAGGAGGGAGGAGGGGGAGGGGGCAGGAGGGGAGGAGGAGGAGGAGGGGAGGGGCAGGGAGGAGGAGGAGGGGAGGGTGGGAGGAGGGGAGGGGGCAGGAGGAGGAGGAGGGGGGGGAGGGGCAGGAGGAGGGGGAGGGGGAGGGGGTAGGAGGAGGAGGGGAGGGGGCAGGAGGATGAGGAGGAGGGGGCAGGAGGATGAGGATGAGGGAGGGGCAGAAGGAGGGGGCTGGAAGGGGAGGGCAGGAAGAGGAGGAGAGGGAGGGGCAGGAGGAGGAGGAGGAGGAGGGGAGGGGGCGGGGCGGGGGTGGAAGGGGAGGGGGCAGGAGGGGGAGGAAGAGGAGGAGAGGGAGGGGGAGGGGAGGAGGGAGGAGGAGGAGGAGGGGGAGGGGACAGGAGGGGGTAGTTGCATGTGGCATCGAGCGGCAAAAAATCTGTTCGGCGTTGCGGAAAGGTTGGAGCAGCGGGGAGGGGGGGAGGAGGGGTAAACCGGCTTTGCGACCGGCTGTGGGGATATAAGGTCATCGATCAGGTCAAGTAGCGGTTATCGATCTTATCTGACCTTATTTATTGATTTAGCTATCATTCTATCTATATCGTGTCGTTTATTGATTTCGTTTACGTATTTCTTACTATTTTCTTTATTATTCTATCTATTTCT
>NC_091572.1:21528415-21538415 GCF_042767895.1 Penaeus vannamei
CTTACATTCTTCTCTTTCCCCATTTCCCTTCTTCTGTGGCCCCATCTCCTCTATTTTATTTTCTTTCTCCTATCCCTCCTCCATCTTCTTCCCTCTTCGTTCGCTCCCTTCTTTCGTTAATTATCAGTTTCTTTACTTTTCCTTTCCCTCCCTCCTCTCCCCTGCCCTCCACCTCTTATCACTCCTCCCCTACCCCTCCTTATCCTCTCCTTTCCATCTCTCTTCTCTCTGCCTGTCCTTCCACCTCCCATCACTCCCTCTTCCCTCCCTTCTACCTTTCATCTCTTTCTTCCTTTCCCTATACCTCTCATAGCTCTACCTTTCCCTCTTTTATCTCAGTCTCTTCTTTCCCATCACTCCCCCTTCCTTCACCTTTGCCTTTCCTCTCCCTCCTTCATCCTCCTGTCCCTCCCTTTCCCCCCTTTCCCCCTCCTCCCCCCCCCTTCGTTCCCTACCCTCTCTCCTCCCCATTGCCTGGCCTGCTCATCGAGTCGCCAAAGACCCTGCCCGAACTTCGCAGCCATCACGCCCTTCTGAATGCCTCGTTTCCCCTCGTGTGGCGATACCTGGGCGGCCCCTGATTAGGCGATCAAAACTTGGGGCTTTAAAATTGGGTTCTTGCTCCTTGGCTTTCCCCCTCACCCCCTCCTCTCTCCCCTTCTGCGTTTGCCTCCCGCCCTCCCCTCTCTTGCCCTGCATCTTGCCCTATTGCCCTCTGCATACCTCTTCGATTCCTTATCCTTATATTTTTTTTTCTTGTAACTTCCTTCTTACTCCTTACCCTCTTCCGTCCTGCCCATCCCCTCTTCTGTCCCTCCCCCTTGTCCTTGCCCTTCATCGACCCTCCCCATCCCTCCCCCCTCCCTCCCTCCTCCTTGCCCCCCCCCTATCCCAGCGATGCACTACCTTAAAGCTGTGCCTGCCGTAGCGTCTTGCTTGCCCGCCCCCCCTTCCCCCTCCCCCCAAACGTCCCCAACGCCCCCACCCCCCCTCCACCCACTCCACCCCCATCTGCAGAGGCTCTTCTGGCCTGACCTCAAAAATGACCTTGTCTCCCGCAGGATCAATGGCACGGGAGGTCATTACCGCGTCACGTGCGCTGTGTCGTACCCTGAAACACGTGGAATCATGTTGGTGATGCGTCGACTGCGCGCCGGTGATGCGTTGATGACACGCTAGTGATACGTTAATGAAACTTTGAAATGGTCCGTTGCCGATCAGCTGATAGTGCGTTGGTGATATGCTGGGGATGTGGTGATGTTACGACCGAGATGTGGTGATGATACACGGGATTAAGGAAGGGGTGATGTACTGAGAGCGAGTTCATGATTCGATGGGTATGTGGTGGATTTGTTTGTGGTATGCTGGTGACACGGTGACACGTTTACGGTGTGTGAGTGGTAGGTGATACACAGATGATACGTTTTTGATGTATTGGAAATGCGTTTACACACCGAAGTTACTCTTATGAAACGTCGTGGAAATAGGTGTATTCTACAATGATACGTGTATGTTAAGTCATTAGTACATGAAGTGGTAATGCATGCAATTCAGCATATCTTTTATAAGCATTTTAGTGTGATGACAATGAAGCCAGTAAACCGGCGATTGACTTTCTCAAACTGCCTAATGAGGATGATCTGAAGGTAAACGGCCGGTGTGTTAAGATTGTGGGAGGCCCGACCCAAAGACATGAATAAATAAAAAAATAAATACATATCTATTAGTCTAGGCATGCATATCAGCCGAGCAAATAATACAAATGTATATTTATCAGGTATATAGATAGATATGCATTTATTTCTGTATATATGCGTCTGTATTTAAGAATATTCATTGGGTCGGGCCTCGCACAATTTTAACAAACCGGCCGAAAGTTATTAAGGTGGTGTTGCTATGGTAGTCTCCCCGGGGTGGCGAGCTCGAGGTGGTGATTTCAGGGTGATGGTCGTTCGAGGGCAGTGATTTAGTACCCAAAGCAGAAGGAAATTGAGTGTGATAGTAAACACGTAAGGATAAATTAGTTGTAGTGACTAACAGTGATAAAAACGAATGAGAAGTACGAGGAGAGGTTCATAATGAATGACCAAGAGATGTTTATAAAACAGTAAAAGAAAGAATTGAAATGAAATCTTAAAAACGCACGAATTTAAAGACACAAACCCGAAATGGCCGATGGCTGGGGATAACACGAAGGCTGAACCGCCTGATCGTGCCGCGTGGGAACTCTGCCAGATCTAAACCCACATATTATCATTAAGTATGGATTAACCGGGGTGACTTTCCCATAAAATACGAAACACATGAGACTCTCAAATCATTACAGAATCACGTAAACGTACCGAATACACGTAGTTGTATACAGACAACGGTGAATACATGTACACATACATAGATGTGTGTTTGTGTGTGCGACTGTATATACTCTACCCACATATAATTTACACTCGATAGCAATAGTCACGATCGGCCAAACGAGTGGCGTTTTCCGGTTCGAATTTCCGTGTTTTGCATCTCATTAACGATTATTGGCATCTCTTTCACACCGCTTTGCCTTGGGAGATGAGTACCGGAGCGGAGGAGCAAGGATAGTCACTTAACAAGTACTTAAGCGGGAAGGAAAGAGGTTGCAAGCCAGTGGGGAATTACACGTCAAAACTTTTCTCTTTCCTTTTTTTCTTCTTAAAAAAAGGCTTTTAACATTCATTTATCTGTAACAGACATGATTTTTTTTACTGGATTTACACTGCTTCTAATTATATGAAGTATGAATCTTTTATCAAGACCAAAACAGACCTTGAATACCGAAAAGATATAAAACATATGTAAAAGAAAATTGGCATATTGGCTCTTTGATATTTGCTGGAGATATTGCATAATAAGAGATAATAAGTTTTCTTTTAGCTAAATGGTCGCTTACATTGAATAATTTTCCACCAAATTTCAAAATCTCATAATTAGATACAGACAAATTGTAGTTATAAAGTATGATAAAAAAAATTATCTCCCACACTGTCTCTGCCACTCTCTTCTATTTGTATATTTTCCTTTATTTTCTTTCCCTATTCCTGTTTGTCCCCCTTTCTTAAAAAAATGCACCCATTTTCTTTTTTATTTCCCCCTCTCCTTATTGTCTATTCTCTTCTTCCTCATTCTTACTGGACAGCCAAGCTTCCCGCAGTGTATCTCCAGCACGAAAGATTCCAATTTTTATCATAACATCTGAGCCACAACTGTGATCGCGGCTTGTCAGGTGCTTTTCGTCACAAAGCCAGCGACCTAATGGCTGCTTGGCTGACTACCAGGTCGTTGTAGCGGCTGCCTCTGTGTTGGACATGTGCCAGTTTTAGTCCGGAGGCTTCTCGTAATGTTTTTTTGCGTTTTGTTGTTATCATTTTGTTTTATTTAAGATATGTTTTTCTGTCTTTGCATCTGTCTCTCTCTTTCTCGCTCTTTCTCGCTCTTTCTCCCTCTCTCTCTCTCACCCTCACCCTTTTTTCCATCTCTCTCTCCCTCTCCTTTTTTCCTCTCACTCTCTCTCCATCTCTTTCTCATCCCTCTCCTTATTCTTCTCTCTCTCCTCCATCTCCTTCTCTCTCTCCCTCTCTATTTTTTTCTCTTTCTCTCTCTCCTTCTTCATCTCCCTCTCCATCTCCTTCTCTCTCTCCCTCTCTATTTTTTCTCCTCTCTCTCTTCATCTCCCTCTCCTTCTCTCTCTCCCTCTCTATTTTTTCTCTTTCTCTCTCTCCTTCTTCATCTCCCTCTCCATCTCCTTCTCTCTCTCCCTCTCTATTTTTTCTCCTCTCTCTCTTCATCTCCCTCTCCTTCTCTCTCTCCCTCTCTATTTTTTCTCCTCTCTCTCCCTCTCTATTTCTTTCTCCTCCTTGAAGGGTCCAGCGAGGCCGTGTGGTGCTCTCCCCTCCGCCCGGCTTCCTCTGCGGGTTTGAGGTCCGTGAAAGTTTGGCGATGTTGGTGCAGTGGTCCGTGGTGCTCGGGCTCAGGGCTGGCGAAAGGTGGTGAGGAATGGTGGTGGTTGAGGGGAAAGGTGGTGGAGAATGGTGGTGGAGAATGGTTGTGGTTGAGGGGAAAGGTGGTGGAGAATGGTGGTGGTTGAGGGGAAAGGTGGTGGAGAATGGTGGTGGTTGAGGGGAAAGGTGGTGAGGAATGGTGGTGGTTGAGGGGAAAGGTGGTGGAGAATGGTGGTGGTGAAGGGAAAGGTGGTGAGGAATGGTGGTGGTTGAGGGGAAAGGTGGTGGAGAATGGTTGTGGTTGAGGGGAAAGGTGGTGGAGAATGGTTGTGGTTGAGGGGAAAGGTGGTGAAGAATGGTGGTGGTTGAGGGGAAAGGTGGTGGAGAATGGTGGTGGTTGAGGGGAAAGGTGGTGGAGAATGGTAGTGGTTGAGGGGAAAGGTGGTGGAGAATGGTGGTGGTTGAGGGGAAAGGTGGTGGAGAATGGTGGTGGTTGAGGGGAAAGGTGGTGGAGAATGGTAGTGGTTGAGGGGAAAGGTGGTGGAGAATGGTGGTGGTTGAGGGGAAAGGTGGTGAGGAATGGTGGTGGTTGAGGGGAAAGGTGGTGGAGAATGGTGGTGGTTGAGGGGAAAGGTGGTGGAGAATGGTGGTGGTTGAGGCTAAAGGTGGTGGAGAATGGTGGTGGTTGAGGGGAAAGGTGGTGGAGAATGGTGGTGGTTGAGGGGAAAGGTGGTGGAGAATGGTGGTGGTTGAGGGGAAAGGTGGTGGAGAATGGTGGTGGTTGAGGGGGAAGGTGGTGGAGAATGGTAGTGGTTGAGGGGAAAGGTGGTGGAGAATGGTGGTGGTTGAGGGGAAAGGTGGTGGAGAATGGTGGTGGTTGAGGCTAAAGGTGGTGGAGAATGGTGGTGGTTGAGGGGAAAGGTGGTGACGAATGGTGGTGGTTGAGGGGAAAGGTGGTGGAGAATGGTGGTGGTTGAGGCTAAAGGTGGTGGAGAATGGTGGTGGTTGAGGGGAAAGGTGGTGGAGAATGGTGGTGGTTGAGGGGAAAGGTGGTGGAGAATGGTGGTGGTTGAGGGGAAAGGTGGTGAGGAATGGTGGTGGTTGAGGGGAAAGGTGGTGGAGAATGGTGGTGGTTGAGGCTAAAGGTGGTGGAGAATGGTGGTGGTTGAGGGGAAAGGTGGTGGAGAATGGTAGTGGTTGAGGGGAAAGGTGGTGAGGAATGGTGGTGGTTGAGGGGAAAGGTGGTGGAGAATGGTGGTGGTTGAGGGGAAAGGTGGTGGAGAATGGTGGTGGTTGAGGCGAAAGGTGGTGGAGAATGGTGGTGGTTGAGGGGAAAGGTGGTCGAGAATGGTGGTGGTTGAGGGGAAACGTGGTGGAGGATGGTGGTGGTTGAGGGGAAAGGTGCTGAAGAATGGTAGTGGTTGAGGGGAAAGGTGGTGGAGAATGGTTGTGGTTGAGGGGAAAGGTGGTGGAGAATGGTGGTGGTTGAGGGGAAAGGTGGTGAAGAATGGTTGTGGTTGAGGGGAAAGGTGGTGGAGAATGGTGGTGGTTGAGGGGAAAGGTGGTGGAGAATGGTAGTGGTTGTGGGGAAAGGTGGTGGAGAATGGTAGTGGTTGAGGGGAAAGGTGGTGGAGAATGGTAGTGGTTGAGGGGAAAGGTGGTGGAGAATGGTAGTGGTTGAGGGGAAAGGTGGTGGAGAATGGTTGTGGTTGAGGGGAAAGGTGGTGGAGAATGGTAGTGGTTGAGGGGAAAGGTGGTGGAGAATGGTAGTGGTTGAGGGGAAAGGTGGTGGAGAATGGTAGTGGTTGAGGGGAAAGGTGGTGGAGAATGGTAGTAGTTGAGGGGAAAGGTGGTGGAGAATGGTGGTGGTTGAGGGGAAAGGTGGTGGGGAATGGTAGTGGTTGAGGGGAAAGGTGGTGAAGAATGGTAGTGGTGAAGGGAAAGGAGGTGGAGAATGGTAGTGGTTGAGGGGAAAGGTGGTGAAGAATGGTAGTGGTTGAGGGGAAAGGTGGTGGAGAATGGTAGTGGTTGAGGGGAAAGGTGGTGGAGAATGGTAGAGGTTGAGGGGAAAGGTGGTGGAGAATGGTAGTGGTTGAGGGGAAAGGTGGTGGAGAATGGTAGTGGTTGAGGGGAAAGGTGGTGGAGAATGGTAGTGGTTGAGGGAAAAGGTGGTGAAGAATGGAAGTGGTGAAGGGAAAGGTGGTGGAGAATGGTAGTGGTTGAGGGGAAAGGTGGTGAAGAATGGTAGTGGTTGAGGGGAAAGGTGGTGGAGAATGGTAGTGGTTGAGGGGAAAGGTGATGAAGAATGGTGGTGGTTGAGGGGAAAGGTGGTGGAGAATGGTAGTGGTTGAGGGGAAAGGTGGTGGAGAATGGTAGTGGTTGAGGGGAAAGGTGGTGGAGAATGGTGGTGGTTGAGGGGAAAGGTGGTGGAGAATGGTGGTGGTTGAGGGGAAAGGTGGTGGAGAATGGTGGTGGTTGAGGGGAAAGGTGGTGGAGAATGGTGGTGGTTGAGGGGAAAGGTGGTGGAAAATGGTGGTGGTTGAGGGGAAAGGTGGTGAAGAATGGTGGTGGTTGAGGGGAAAGGTGGTGGAGAATGGTGGTGGTTGAGGGGAAAGGTGGTGGAAAATGGTGGTGGTTGAGGGGAAAGGTGGTGGAGAATGGTGGTGGTTGAGGGGAAAGGTGGTGGAGAATGGTGGTGGTTGAGGGGAAAGGTGGTGGAGAATGGTGGTGGTTGAGGGGAAAGGTGGTGGAGAATGGTAGTGGTTGAGGGGAAAGGTGGTGGAGAATGGTGGTGGTTGAGGGGAAAGGTGGTGGAGAATGGTAGTGGTTGAGGGGAAAGGTGGTGGAGAATGGTGGTGGTTGAGGGGAAAGGTGGTGGAAAATGGTGGTGGTTGAGGGGAAAGGTGGTGAAGAATGGTGGTGGTTGAGGGGAAAGGTGGTGAAGAATGGTAGTGGTGAAGGGAAAGGTGGTGGAGAATGGTAGTGGTTGAGGGGAAAGGTGGTGGAGAATGGTGGTGGTTGAGGGGAAAGGTGGTGGAGAATGGTGGTGGTTGAGGGGAAAGGTGGTGGAGAATGGTGGTGGTTGAGGGGAAAGGTGGTGGAGAATGGTGGTGGTTGAGGGGAAAGGTAGTGGAGAATGGTGGTGGTTGAGGGGAAAGGTGGTGCAGAATGGTGGTGGTTGAGGGGAAAGGTGGTGGGGAATGGCAGTGGTTGAGGGGAAAGGTGGTGGAGAATGGTGGTGGTTGAGGGGAAAGGTGGTGGAGAATGGTGGTGGTTGAGGGGAAAGGTGGTGGAGAATGGTGGTGGTTGAGGGGAAAGGTGGTGGAGAATGGTAGTGGTCGAGGGGAAAGGTGGTGGAGAATGGTGGTGGTTGAGGGCAAAGGTGGTGGAGAATGGTTGTGGTTGAGGGGAAAGGTGGTGGAGAATGGTAGCGGTTGAGGGGAAAGGTGGTGGGGAATGGTAGTGGTCGAGGGGAAAGGTGGTGGAGAATGGTGGTGGTTGAGGGGAAAGGTGGTGGTGAATGGTGGTGGTTGAGGGGAAAGGTGGTGGAGAATGGTGGTGGTTGAGGGGAAAGGTGGTGGAGAATGGTTGTGTTTGAGGGGAAAGGTGGTGGAGAATGGTGGTGGTTGAGGGGAAAGGTGGTGGAGAATGGTGGTGGTTGAGGGGAAAGGTGGTGGAGAATGGTTGTGGTTGAGGGGAAAGGTGGTGGAGAATGGTGGTGGTTGAGGGGAAAGGTGGTGGAGAATGGTGGTGGTTGAGGGGAAAGGTGGTGGAGAATGGTGGTGGTTGTGGTGAAAGGTGGGGGAGGATGGTTGTGGTTGAGGGGAAAGGTGGTGGAGAATGGTAGCGGTTGAGGGGAAAGGTGGTGGAGAATGGTAGCGGTTGAGGGGAAAGGTGGTGGAGAATGGTGGTGGTTGAGGGGAAAGGTGGTGGAGAATGGTGGTGGTTGAGGGGAAAGGTGGTGGAGAATGGTGGTGGTTGAGGGGAAAGGTGGTGGAGAATGGTGGTGGTTGAGGGGAAAGGTGGTGGAGAATGGTGGTGGTTGAGGGGAAAGGTGGCGGAGAATGGTGGTGGTTGAGGGGAAAGGTGGTGAAGAATGGTGGTGGTTGAGGGGAAAGATGGTGGAGAATGGTGGTGGTTGAGGGGAAAGGTGGTGGAGAATGGTGGTGGTTGAGGGGAAAGGTGGTGGAGAATGGTACCGATTGAGGGGAAAGGAGGTGGAGAATGGTGGTGGTTGAGGGGAAAGGTGGTGGAGAATGGTGGTGGGTGAGGGGAAAGGTGGTGGAGAATGGTGGTGGTTGAGGGGAAAGGTGGTGGAGAATGGTACCGGTTGAGGGGAAAGGTGGTGGAGAATGGTGGTGGTTGAGGGGAAAGGTGGTGGAGAATGGTGGTGGTTGAGGGGAAAGGTGGTGGAGAATGGTGGTGGTTGAGGGGAAAGGTGGTGGTGAATGGTGGTGGTTGGGGTAAAAGGTGATGAAGAATGGTGATGGTTGAGGGAAAAGGTGGTGAAGAATGGTAATGGTCGAGTTGAAAGATGGTGAAAAATGGTGATTGTGATGGAAGCGAATATGCTGCTAATGGTGGTGATGTTTCGAAAGATGTGGTGGAGGTGATGGTGAAAATGGTGTTGGTAGGAGGTGCAGCTGTTACTAGCGGCGAGAGATGGAGATGATCAAGCGGAAAGGAAATGGCGACAGTAGCAGGAAGCAAGAACAGGTTTGGTAATTCGAAATACGCTTCGTCGACTTCGTTCGGAGTGGACGAATGTGGTTGATTGTGTGATTGCATTAGAGTTTCGAAATGGTCATCGTTATCCGAACTGGGAATGGATGAGTGTGTGAAACTGTGGCTGAATCTGTTCGCACACTGTCAGTGGTTGGAAATGTGGATTAATCATTTTAGTTAATTTATTCCAGATACAACTATTAGTTAACTCCATTAGTTAACTATTGATTGAATAAATCGAGTATTTAATAAGGTCAAACTGCTGACGGAAATGGCCGAATTGACAAGGAGTAAATCGGTCAATATACCTTACAATAACACTGAAGATTTCATATTACAGAGTAAGGAAATCGTTGCAAAAAGAGAGGAAAGGAAATCGATCACATCCGTACACAAAATTTTGAAACCAAGATGCAAAATACAGCAAAATCGGTTCCTTTTACAATCTCTGTCGTGGTTTCCCTTTTAAACAATCTCTAACAATCTAACGATACATATAAAATTACAAAGGTCAAAGCGATGATTACAGAACGAGAAAAATGTGAGTTATTTGAACTGATTCTCGAGATGAAGTTTGGTATGAGATTCGAGATGACCTTTGGAGGCAATAGTCGGTGGTGAAGTGTCAAACTGAGATTAATGAATATACACATCAAGGAAATTATGTTACATTATTACCTAGGTATCTCCTCTCTCTCTCTCTATCTATCTATCTATCTCTATCTCTCTCTCTCTCACACACACACACATATAAATATATATACATATATATATATATATATATATATATATATATATATATATATATATATATATATATATATATATATATATATATATATATTCACACACGCACACACATATACACATATTCACACACGCACACACACACAGATATATATAGTATAACCATGTGTGTATATACAGATTCATACACATCGGCTCGCAACAGAAGAACAGTAGAAAAAAAGCGACAGAGGTAGAGGCAGAGGCAGAGGCAGAGGCAGAGGCAGAGGCAGAGGCAGAGGCAGAGGCAGAGGTGGCCGTGGAAAAGCAAAGGAACATTCCTTGGGCGCGAGGTACGGACCCCGGCCTGTCCCCTGCTTTCCCATTCATTCCTAACACGCCCTTTTCCCCACTAATGAAGGAGAGAGGACTACTTTACCGGCATTTGGCCATTCTTCTTTGGGCCGCTCATGGGTGCTGACATCCCACGAGAACGAGAATAGTACGACAAAAACATTTTTCCCGGATACCTACAGGAAATTTGACACTAGCGTTGCTTTTTTTCTTCATTTTGTGTCGGG
>NC_091572.1:21619384-21634384 GCF_042767895.1 Penaeus vannamei
AGGCTGGCGATGGAGCCGGGTGCCCACGGACGAGCCAGGCCCTTCCAACGGACGGTATGCGACAAGCAGCGTGGAACCCAAGCAGCCGGCGGCGACACGAAGCGCTGAGTGAATCCCGGAATTGCTCTTCACCGAGAGTGCTTCGTGTTCTTGTTTCTTCTTCTCCGTCGTCGTCTCCTTGTCCTTTTTTATGTCTTTCGTTCTTTCGCCGTTTTCTTTCCCTTCTACCTTGTTTTGTTGACGTGGTAGATGTATTTTAGATAAAACGGTCTAATCATTGATAATTCTACCATGGTTTCTCTCTCTGTTTTCAAAATTTTCTTTTGTTTTGTTTTATTTGATCTATTTTTAGATTGTTTTACTGTAAAGTTCGACGTAAAAAAAATAATTGTGAAAATATATTATTGCCCCTGTTTCATCCAGCCACAAACCATCATTATTTTCATTCCATTCTAACATGGTTATTTCGAAAATATTACTCATATGAACAATCACTATCATCATGTAGGGGGCACTGTAAACCTTGTAGATCACCAATTACAAACAAAATCAGAACAGAAACAAAGCAAATTCAATCGAGATCAATTCACAGCACAATCTCCGTTCGACTATTGGATTCCTTTGTAAGAAATTCCAAAACTAAAGATAAGCGAATGGCGACGCCTCCATCCTTCTCTGGCCGACAAGAGCAATAAACAACTGATAAACAATAGTGCCTTCGTCGTCAGGTTTCACTGTCAGGTTGATGTCATTCGACTAAAGTGATTCTTGTCATTTGAGCTCCACCAGTGACCTTTCGTTCCATTGGTCAGTTGCATATACTTGGAGTATCTATGACTCTTTAAAAAAAATGGCTGTTTGCTATAATGAGCTTTTGCATATTTGCGTGTGTGACCTTTTATATTAACGTGTAAAGCTAACATAAGTATATATGCTTGTGTGTGTGTGTATGTGATATATATATATATATATATATATATATATATATATATATATATATATATATATATATATATATATATATATACATATATATATGTATATATATGTATATATATATATACATATATATATGATTATATATATATATATATATATATATATATATATATATATATATATATATATATGATGGTTATATATATGTATGTATGTATGTAAACTTTTTTCGATATGTGTGATATTTGCTTAACTACCCGTGTGCCTAGCCAATGAATAACGCATAAGATTTTTAAGAACGTGTTACGTTTTCCAATATCTGTTGAAGATTAGTGTGACTGTTTTAGCATGGAAATATTTTATTAAAATATATATATTATACATGTGAACTATATATGTATATTTTTTATACATATATGTAACATATTTTATAAGAGAATTACACTAAAATGTTATAAAGTGTTTTCAGAAATTGCTAATAAAAGTTTCAACTTATTTGAGCTGGTTTATTTCAGCGCCTTCCTCTATTCTCCCTTACGTCTCGGCGCCGTGGTCAGTCATGCACAGTGGCGTCCGGGGAGGGTAAAAAAATCCAAATGCAAGTTGTCGAAAGCAAAATAACTTTTGGTTGTTTTATGAGTCACCGTAAGCCTCCCCCAGGGTTTGTTCTGCAAAATCGCAAATATATGTGTATTTGATTTTTTAGATCCATAAACTTCTCTTAATGGAAAAAGTAAGAGCGCATCCACAAGAGACGCAATGTATGCGCAATACCCTGCTGAGGCTAACATCCCGCAGCTGCAGCGCTCGACAAAGGCCAACAAATATTCGGCAAAATATAGACCGACCTGCTTCCTTATTCAACGGCAAGTGGCCAGGGTCGCCTTCAAATTCTATTGCCATTGCATGTGTGGTGGTTTGTTATTCTTTCCCCGGAGGCACTGCGAGTCACAATGCATGATAATGATTATGGTGCAGCGCAGTGCGTGATCCTTATTACAGACCTTTTTACTTTCATCGTCAATCGTTTTTTTCGTTATGATTATTGTCCTTTTCGTACATTACAATCACTTTCTTTCTCTTTATTAGTCGTTTATTTAGCAGCGTGATGTCACACCTAATTATCTTTAATTGATTATAGGGAAGTTTACCTTGTATATTTAACGTTTTCTATATATAAAGGCAGTAAAGTTTGTTTTCTTTGAATTCGATAAGGGAGGGATAAACTATTTAATACATTCGTATTTTCAATCATCTTATGAACGCTAAATTAATTATTTGGTTATGAAACCGATAAGTAGTTCTTTGTTTGATATTCTAGTACTTAATATGGTAATTTTTCAGTTGCACACAGCCCTCCCACCTCGCAAATATTTTCTTTGAATCCGATGATTAACGCTGTGGCATGTGTGAATCAGTTGCCGTTTTCCATCTCATGTGGCCGGTTCAGGAAATAAATGGTTTTCGTATTTCGGAACAAGCTGCTAAAAAATGTTTAAGAAAATGAGCTTAGATTTCATAGATTGTACGACGAAATAATGTGAGCGATTAACAACAATGTATATCGCAAAAAATGTTAGCAACGCTTCGTGTTAAATTCACGGTTATAGTAAGATTATTTCGTTATCTATTGAATAATTAAGTCGCCCATAATCTAATAGATGCGTAAATATTTGATAAAAATATTAAATACCGCAAATACATAATACGTTTCGCTAATTCCTGCCTTACTCGGAGTCGCTTGCGTCAGAGGGGTCCGCCTCATTAAGGGTCTGGGGTTAACTCCCTCTTCTTCCCACTTTGTGGCGGATACAACCGGGCAGCTTCTATTAAAAAAAAAAAAAAAAAAAAAAAAAAAAAAAAAAAAAAAGTTGTGGAGGGCACTTTCTTTGTATTCTCTAATGAATGAATATCGAGAAAAATACTGCGAGAGATATTCGGACCGCATGCCAGGACTCTTAGCCCACTCTTTCAAGTCCCTCCACAGTCGCTCTATAGTCTGCGTATGCACAGACTTGTCTTTTGGGTCAAAATTTTCTGAATGATTTACGACTTTGTGGTCATCCCCGTGGTCTTTCAATGAGCGATAAGCTGCCCAGCCGTCACTTATTATAGAGCTCCCTTGTAAAATATTTCTTTTAATGAAAAGGATGAGCGTTTCGGCACTTCGATCTTCTTTATCTTTAAGTGGAACAATGAATTCCTTTCTTGATTCTCTTTCAATTCCGCCAAACACCCGCACTTGCTTCAAAGGTCTACCTCGGTTATATTTCCTGCGAAAAAGTAGTTTCGTCGATCTCGACGATTACGCCGGCACCTCCTATTGGCTTTTGAATCTGAAGCCAATTCTCCGTAAATTCCGAGCAAAAGCTCCTCCAATCCACACGTGGCTGTAGAAAAATTCAGGCATGTGATTCTTGTCTTATGGTTCCAATTTTTTTGTAGCCAGTGGTTTACAAAAAATAATATTTTGGATGGTGAGAGGTGCGTGCCTTGAAGGGAGATGCCGGTGTAATAGCTGACCGAGTTTTGGCGATTTTTTTCCACCTCCCGCAGTACCACACGTTGTTCTTTTCTATATCTGCACGGTAAATTACAGGTTGGGCATACGACATCGGTGGGTAATACACCGTGGTTTCTCAAGAAACAATGATTTTTCAACTTCTTTGTGATATTCCTTTATAAAATCCAAATAGTTCCAATCACAACCCTCGCACTTGTTCTCCATTTTGCACTGGTTTTTCGATATACACTTACCCGCCAAGTAATATATGCAATGCATTGTCAAGTAAGTAAGGCCTTGCTACTTGTAGCTGTTACACAATAATGGATGATGTATTACATGTAATCATCGACGACGTTCCAATATGTCAACCTCTCTGACTTGTCAATACAGAGGTATCAGCGTGCGACATTCATGTAATGCCTAATTCTATCTCTCTCTCCCCCTCTCCTTCTCCCTCCATCAAATATCCTCAAATATTCAGTTCAATGTTTATTTATCAATGTACCTGATAGGTATCACGAACATTTAAGTATTCGGCTTCCATTTTCTATATTAAGACTAGACTATGTTTCGGCTATTGGTCGATACTCAAGTATGTTGAAACGAGCATTAAACTGCGTCACCAAACATAGTGAACATTTGTGTTAATTGCCGGAAGATTACTTACACACTTAACAATGAAAGGCCAAACTTTACTTATAAACACAGAGGTGAAACTTACAGTTACGCATGTGGTAGCATGTGATTCTTTAAAAGTAAGTCCATTGTTGCGATGTTGCGTATTTTAAAAAATGGTCCCGTGCATGTGCCATTACCTTATAACTTCAATCGCCTGCGGTACACTTATTCCCTGTTGGCCATCATTTTACGGCGATTTAAAACTCCCGCGTGACACATTTGCCCCCTGGTGGCTATCGTTTAAGAAAAGACGATCGTTTTACGCACTTATTTGTTTACATCTACTTAGAATGTTGAAATATTCTTATTTTATCTATCACGTACGTCATAACTTTGTTATTATCAAGTTGCGAGGGTAAACCCATAGAAGGTTTTTTATTTTCGTTTATTTATGTCCAATAAAGGTAAAATTTCTCTTCTTACTAATGGCATAATGAAACTAAAACTATTCCCTTAATATATTCTTACATGCCTCGATAAATAGCTGAAATGAATGCAATAACTATTATTACGCTATAATGAGGGTTATATCAATGTAGACAATAACCATATTAATGAAAATGAATATGTATTAACCTTGAATTAAAGAAAAAAATATATATATACATATATTTAAATATATATATATATATATATATATATATATGTGTGTGTGTGTGTGTGTGTATGTGTGTGTGTGTGTGTGTGTGTGTGTGTGTGTGTATCGTGAATTTCATTCAAGATATTTCTGTTGTATGTTCATATTATTCTGCAGACTGTATATTATCATTCTGTATTGATTTCCTCTATATTTAGATGTCATATTATGTATCCATAATGTTATATATATATATATATATATATATATATATATATATATATATATATATATATATATATATATATATATATATATATATGTGTGTGTGTGTGTGTGTGTGTGTGTGTGTGTGTGTGTGTGTGTGTGTGTGTGTGTGTGTGTGTGTGTGTGTGTGTGTGTGTGTGTGTTTGTGATTAAATTTGATTATTTTATTTCATGCTTTACTCTTTGTAGGATGTGTTTTTGGTAATTTTTATACGCTGCGCTTGTCATTTGGCTTTTTTTCCCACGTTTTCGGAGAAGACGCTTGCCCGCGCCTCATGACTGAGGAGTAACAAGGAATGGACTTGTGTTGGCCTGATTTCCTCTTGAAGCTGTTGACACTACCTGATACTGATCAAAACAGCATCTTTCTGTTATTGTGCTGCTTTCTATTGACTGAACATGTTTGCCCTGTGTGTCAAGATATGGTTTGTTGAATTCTAGCCGAAGAGATGGGAGGTCTCATTGTTGTAAGTAAATAATGTGTGCTGTTTCTCATTTTATTTATTATTTTTGTTATATTATTCTAAATTTTAATTACTGTGAT
Source organism: Penaeus vannamei (assembly GCF_042767895.1). Classification (NCBI taxonomy): domain Eukaryota; kingdom Metazoa; phylum Arthropoda; class Malacostraca; order Decapoda; family Penaeidae; genus Penaeus; species Penaeus vannamei. Next base: position 21,624,896 of record NC_091572.1, read on the forward strand.
ATGTTGAATGTGTAACTTTGGTTCTTATTTATAGATGAATGCATATTGTATTATGGACATTATTCTAGTGGAGGAAATGTTTGTTTTGTTTCTTAAGCAAAAGGAATATTCAAATAGTCAAATAGAAATGCTTTGATTTGAAGTATCTGTTTATTACATTTGAACCATTGAGTTAACTGCTTTTGGGGATTAATTTACTGTATTGGTGTTTTGAATTACTTTGATATTTTTATTTGTATTTGCAGGTTGGATCATAAATAAAGTACTGTGCATGCAATACATGTCTCCATTGTCCCATCTCCTAGAAGAAATCACAAAACAATATATATATATATATATATATATATATATATATATATATATAGAGAGAGAGAGAGAGAGAGAGAGAGAGAGAGAGAGAGAGAGAAAGATTATTATTATTATCATAATTATGATCATTATCATCGTTATCATCCTTACTAAGTTCTTATTATCATTATCATTATGATGATTACCATTATCATTGTTATTGTTTATATTATCATTATCATCGTTGTTGTTTGTATTATCATTATTACAATTATATCATGGTTGTTATTATTATTATCATTATTATTTATTATTATCATTATTATTATCAAAATTGTTATTTTCAACATTATGATTGTCATTATCATTATTATTATTAGTTATTATCATTATCATCATCATCATCATTGTTATCATTATCATTACAATAATCATTGTAGTGCTATCGTTATCATTATCGGTATCATTATTATAACTGATATCATTATCACCATTCCCCTCGTCACAATTCTGTTACTGAAGTAGCGAGTGGCTCTTCCGACCGAAATCACGGAAGACTAGCAAGCTTTAGGCCTTGTTCCACTTTTAGAGTAGTCTTATTTTGTGTCATTCAGTTATTTACGTAAATTATTTTGTAGTTAAACTTAGTTCAAGAAATAAAGTACGTAATTTCGGGTTATTTAATGACTGTAATTATATTTATGACCTTTAGCATGAACGAGTTCACCCGTGTGTCATGATCACCAGAGGTTACCCTGGGCCAACCCTGTAGCTGTTGATAATAATGTTATTTAGATACATTCTCCCTCTCTCTCTCGCTCGCTCGCTCTCTCTCTAATCACACATACGGTCAAGCATTGATAAAGAAAGAAATGCATATCTGTTAGTCTAGACATGCCTATCTACTGGATAGATAGATAAAGACACATATGCCTTTATTTCTGTATAAATGCATGTCGCCATATGTTTAATTGGGTCGGGTCTCGCACAATTTTAACAAACTGACCGTCTGTCTCGAACGGAAAGTCGAACTACTTAGTCATGTTCGAAGCAGGACTCATACTACCTTGTGTTTGCGTTGCCTCGTGTGTTACCTTGTGTCTGAGCAGTGTTATAGCGTTATCCTACTCTTATCATTTGTTTTTTCGACTAACAAAACGTAAAAAACATCCATGAATCTCGCCGAAGGTTAGTTAAGGTTTATTCCCGTTCTGAGTCTCGATTCTTATTCTTTTAGTCATTTTTCTATTGTTTTCGTACATATGCTATTACTTATGTCATTTCTACTGCCATAACTTCTCATTCTTATTTCTAACGCATCAACATATTTCATTCTTATTTTTACTTGTGTTTCTATTCGGATTCTAATTTCGTTATCATATCTTTAATTATTTTCTCTTTTTTTCAACATTGCTACTATTGTCATATCAAAAATATGGCAATAATGAAAATGAATATGATAATAATGATGATGATGGTAGTGGTAATGATAATGATAACAATAATGATAATGGTAATGATGATAAGATAAAAATTGTAGTAATAATGGTAATTTGAATAATGAAATTGTTAATGATGATGATAATGAACACAATATTGATAAATATCATACCCTTAATTTTTGTTTTGTGTTATTTTGCTGCTGTTGTCATCATTATTATTAATGTTGAAAATACGATAACAAAATAACGATAGCCATGACAACAATAAACATATCGTATGAATATTTAGATTTATTAAGTTACTCCTAAAATGCTAAAACTACATTTTCTGTCATTGATACTGCGTCAAAGAAAACGTAATTGTTAATAACATGTAATTCTGAATCAATAACTTTTCTAAATGTTACTCCATGCTACAGAAAGATACATCGTAAGATTCCTAAACTGGGGAAACTAAAACACATAGCATTGGTTTGTAAGACTCAAGAACGTCAAAACCCTTCGAAGCAGGTAAAGATTGACAAGAAAACTTTTAACTTGTATGTGAAAGAATTGCCGTCTACGTTAAATAAATCAACAATAAATTTAGTTTACATAAATCAGTGGGGGTGTTCAGCTCAAGAGTACAGTATATGTATGTGTGATTATATATATATATATATATATATATATATATATATATATATATATATATATATATATATGTGTGTGTGTGTGTGTGTGTGTGTGTGTGTGTGTGTGTGTGTGTGTGTGTGTGTGTGTGTGTGTGTACATATATATAGATAGATAGATAGATAGATAGATAGATAGATAGATAGATAATCGATATATATAGATATTTGTACACAGATACACACAATATATATATACATATATATAGTGATAGTGTACGAGAGAGTGAGAAAGAAAGAGAGAGTGGGGGGGAGGGTGAGAGAGCGAGAGAGATGAGAAACAGGAAAACATTTTCCGCCCATCAGTCGAGATCACACCGGTGTCGCAGGACCTCGCCGGCGAACACGAGGCCGCCCGCCGCCCAGCTCATGGCGAGGATGAAGAACACGCCCTGTAGGTGCTCGAGGCTCAGGGCTTGGTTTTCCCTCTCCTTTGCCCGAAGCTGTTGCTTGCGCTCGAAGTCACGGCCCAGGAAGTCTTCGGTTTTGACCTGGGGGCGAACGTGGGTAGGCCTGGGCTTAGATATTTTTTACTGATTTATTTCCATCCTCTATTTATGGAGTTTTTTTTTTTATAATTTTGTTTCATTTTTTCCTTGTTCTTTGATGTCTTTTCTGTATTTGCATTTGTTTTTTTCATACTTTGGAGCCTCCTTTTTGGGATATACATATGGACAGCAGGAGAGAATGGAGGAAAAAAGGGTAAAAGTGTGCAGAATGAAAGAGCGAATGAGAACTCACCTTGATCCAGTGTGCGATCAGACCGGACTCCACCAGACGCCGTATCCCATGGTCGAACTTGTACTTCCAGGCCGTGTTCTTTTGGAAGTACCAGCACAGGTGGCCGGGGTACAGTTGCTCCCTCAGCATGTATGAGTTCTCCACCTGAAGGACAAGCAAAGTTTAATGTCAGAGTATAGGGTAGATCAGAAACAGGGATGGCGAGGTGGGGGGGGGGGGGTGGAAGAGATGAGGAAGAAACAGAGAAAAAGATAAACGAACAAATCAAAGGAAGCACCTATATCTACTTCAAAATTAATGCCGACGGTTCATACCTTATATTCCACATAAACAAGAATGCGGTTATAAGAGAAGCTCTCGATGTAGGCGTACGTCCCGTCCAGCATGGGGAATACGGAGTCATTGTAGTTCTGAAACAGGTCCATCTTATCGCCGAGGGCCCTGTAGTGAGGGTCCTTAGACGTCTTCAGGGCTCCTGGCACGAACTCCCCGTAATCGAACATGAAGACCCTTAGGGAGAGTTCTTCGTGATAAGTGCAGCACAGGTGTTTGTGAGAGAAAGTGAACAGAAGAGTACAGAATAATAGGAAGAGAAGTGAAGAGATAGGCACCACACAGACACAGTTCATTAATCTTCCTTTTGGTCATGAAATTTCCTTTAATCATGGATCTTCATTGTGAAAAAGGTATTCCAGATACACACACACACAAATATATATATATATATATATATATATATATATATATATATATATATATATATCAACATTGAATTTTTGATTGGATCGCGGATATATTATGGCCGTGTGATTATGTCATAAATGAGTGACGCCATGACTTAGTGCTCTCACACACAGCGATGGCAACGTTATTAATTTTCTAATACTAACATTTTAGCCCACGCTTTATTGTATAAAGTAGATGGATTATCGACTAAGCGTGTTCGTGTTAGTATGCATTTTTATGCAATGTCACCAGTGGTGCAATAAAGAAAGATACAGAGATAGGAAGAAATAATTATGTCATAAGAAGTGGACAAATTGAGAAACCAGTAGACAGACATACAGACAGAGAGACAGAAAAAGAGTCAACCTGTAATCGCTCTCGGCGAGCTGCTGGACGGTCTGGATGCGTCCGGGGAAGACCGGGATGGTGAGGAAGGCGATGAGGTTGGCCGTGTAGGCGGTGGTCAGGATGAAGCAGTACAGCCACCACGACCCCACGAACAGGCGCTGCCAGTGGGCCTTCGGCAGGCGCGGGATGCTGTTGTTGAACATCGCCCGCAGGAGGTACGGCCACGTGGAGCCCACGCCACCCAAGAAAGGCTCGGGCTGTAGCATATCCTACGGGAAGAAACAGAAAATGACAAGAGGCCGAAAAATCCTATGGTGTGACATTTTTATGTTGTCATGGATCGTATGTTGTGATTTTAGTAATCTAATTTTACGCCTGTTTATACCAGCCTTTCAAAGCAAAATCGGTCGTATTAATCCCATCCCATTATGAAGTGATCGTAGACTCTTACAAAAACTCTGGAATGAATGTCCATGACGTGTGGGAGTTCTAGTAGTTATTAATATGCATGTGTGTATATATAAAACTATGCATAGTCATGCATTCGCAAGCTTTGATCCATTCTGTTATATTAAGCCATTCACTGCATGCTATATTCAGTATGTATGTACCTGTATTGATATAATAATCAAGACGAGGACGAAGGTGACGGCGAGGGAGAGCCATACGAAGGGCGTGAAAGAATAGTAAGCTCCCCTCCACTTCGGAAGCGGCGGCGGGGACATCAACGACATCCCGAATCCCTCCATCCAGTAGGACACAGAGGCGTCGAAGGCGTCGACTCTCTCGCCTGTGATGACGAAGTAGTTGACGGTGAAGTTCTTCTCCTTGCGGTGCACCATCCCCAGCATCCCGTTCCATGAGCCATTTTCGAACGCCCCCCACATCATGTCTGGCGATTCCTTCGTTAAGTTGTATTTGTAGTCGAGCACTCTGGCCATGGCGTCGAGCATCTCAACCTCTAAGCCATCGCCGTAACCCTCCGGCTTCGTCTTCGACTGATAGAGGTACGGGTAATCGTCCAACCACGTTCCGAGCTGGAACTCGTAACCTCTGAACGACTCGAAGCGGTCGACGAAGAGGTCTTCCTTTGAGGCAAACTTCGTGTTGCTCCAGATGCCAATAGATTTGATCTTTCTCTCTTCAAACGGAAACGAGGTGAACATTCCTGACACGGGCCTACTAGCAGAGCTTGTTAGGTACGTCTCCTCAACAAGCAGTAGCCTCTCGATGCCCTTGAAGGTATCTTCCAGTAGTAAGTTATTCTTGGTCACGTTCGACGCGCTAAAGAAAAGCAGGTACTGGGGATTCCACTGGAGGGAGACCGCTTCAAAAAAAGGTCTCGGGTCGTTTTGGAACACGACCACGTGGACCATGAAGTCCCCCCGGAGCAGTTCCTTCGGCTGCTCCTCTGACCACAGAGCGCCGTCCGACCCCAGGTCGACCAGGACGTAGGATGCGTTCCGGCCGACGAGAAGGCCTCGGACGTATTCCCAGACAGGCGCCTCCAGACTGGGGTCGAGGTAGAACACCGCCTTCCATCCTGCCAGAGGACCTTCCACGATGCCCCTCAGAGACGCAAGATGGGACTCCGGCGGACCCTCACTCGGGACGATATTCCTCCACGCCAAAGATCTCATGACGAGCGACAGTAGGAGGAGAGGTGGCAACATCCTGATAGATATCCGCCAGCAGTTAAAGGAACTGCAGATCAGCAACTTGTCTGTATGAACTGCTGTGTGACGCAGTGTCGACTTATATTCGCGCTCCATGCAATGCTTGCGCGGGCGTGGTTGCGTCCTGAGGTCAGATGTCTGCGAGTTTTCTAAGAAAATTGTGACCTTTGAAAAAGAAACAAATTTCAAAAGTTTTGTGTAGGTGGTTTTCTTTTTTATGTATGCACGCACACAACAAAACATCCATGCATAAGTACTACATTCATAAACATACATAATGTACATATATGTACACATAGGCACACGCACACGCACGCACACGCACACGCACGCACACACACACATATATATATATATATATATATATATATATATATATATATATATATATATAGATAGATAGATAGATAGATAGATAGATAGATAGATAGATAGATAGATAGATATAGATATGTATATATGTGTGTTTGTGCTTTGCTGTAAGCAGGGGCGGGTCCAGAAAACTTTCTGGTGGGGGGCACAGGGGGTAACAACAATACATCTGGGGGCCGCCACATTACATATACAGGGAGGCCATTACGAGGAGTCAATGACCATTGGGGGGGCACACGCGGTGACCAATCAGATTTCAGGGGGGGAGGTGCCCCCTGCGCCACCATGGAAGCCCCGCCTCTGGCTGTAAGATACCTTGATTTTGTTTTTCATTTTTCTTCTTTTCTTATCGCGACAAGGAAGTTTTAAAAGTTCAAGGATTAAATTAATCTAATTACAGAGAAAAACAAAAAAGTTTCTCCCAAAGCGAAAAATATGTACAAGATAAACTGTAAATATCAACTTGATGCCTGATTGGATTTGTATTAATAGGATTTTTTTTTTTAGTGTACTTCGAGAGAGTTTGATTTTAGACGAATTTCAGATGTTGTTACACAGTGGTTTTCGTTTTTCTGTTTATTTTTGTTTTGAAAGTAAACAAGTTGCATCAGCTGACCTACACAACACGCTCAATTCATTAATAAAGATTTCCTCCACCATAGGAACTGACACAAGGGAACAAAAATGACCAGCAACGTGATGCTACTCAGGGTCAGCGATTTGCTACTCGGGGTCAGCGGAAAGGATTTTATCTCCGGTGCCTGAGGCCACTCGCGAACCGCCAGACGTGACCAAGGAAGAGAAACTACTGCTTTTTCTCGATTACTTTTCTTGCTGGTCTCGAACTCGCGGCTCCCATTGCGCCAAGGGGTGGAATATAAGTGCGAATTGTTATTACATTATTCATGGTTGTTTTCTTTATTTATTATTATTACTATGGTCGTTCTTAAACCGGAAAGGAGGGACAGAAGACAGAAATGGATGATAGGTGACGTTTTTGAGCTAATGGATCAATTGATATAGGCAAAAGGAAAGTCAATAGAGGCAAAGATAAAGTGATTGGATGATTAATGCAATGAAGTTGAAAAAGAGCACAGGACCAGAATCTGCCTTTATGCACAGACAATTCAAAGGGTTAATTGGAGCTTGTTCATCTGTGTAAAATCAAAAGGACTGTGATCATTAGAAAGGAGAAAGTTCTAGAACTATAGCTGAATATCTAAGCCAGTGGTTCCCAAACTGTGGGCCTTGGTCCCTGGGGGGGGAGGGGGCATAGCATAAGTTGAGAGTATGATGTGTGTTTAAAACCAAATATTAGTTATATACTAGTGTGGCATTAATCGACTTTTCAGTCAGCAGAATTTTGTTTTATTTTGAAGCAGTTTCCAGCAAAATTATCCTTTTTTTATTACTGTATACTCTTACATGGAATCATTATTATATGAATTGCTAGAGTGGTTTATATATGGATCTAATGAGTGCAGGACTGTAGTCTCTGTAGTTATGGATTATGCCTAGCGGTGGGATATGGATAAGTATCCTGTATGAAAGTGGGTAACGACCAGAAAGTTTGGGAACCACTGATCTAAGCGAACTTTCTTGTGACGAATGAAGTGACGACGGATGGACCGAGGACGCCGAAATCAGAAGCGCATTAAAAGAATGGAAAGGAACAAAGCAAGTGACCGGCCAAAACGGCCGTAGGCCTACAAGAGTTTGGAATTGATCAATGAAATCTCTGATATAGGCAATGTACAAGAACCAAAGACTATATACGAAAGGAATGTCGAGCAAAATCCTGCGAGTAATTCGGCTTCGGCACAATAGATGGCGTTAGTGAGCATCAAAAACTATAAGAAAGAATGGAGAGCACGTATCACACCGATTTTTAAAAATGAGGTCCAAAACTTCATACAGCGCCATCTATTCAAATATGTAACTAAGAAAGGAGAACGTTTATAGGGGGAATTATATAGTTGTATAGATTTTTTAATTCATGCTTTATAAAAGTTTTAAAGGTTTGGTTTCAGTTGGTTTGGCAGTCTTTTTTAAATAAGAGACCAAATATGACTATCAAAGAATTACTTTATATATATATATATATATATATATATATATATATATATATATATATATATATATATATATATATATATATATATATATAGTTACATGGAATTAAATAATTATTCTATTATTTAATAACTTTAATTAGAGATTTCTGTACATATTTTAACATTTTATACAGTTTATTTTCAGAATATGACAATAAAATATTTATTAATAATTATCTTATGTGTATGCCTATTTACATGACATAAAATTATTCCATTGTTTAAATACTATACAATTTTATTGCAGAAAATTTCTTTGGTGTTGATATAATGAATACGAACTTGAATTCCGTAGACTACAATTCATACAATCATTCGGCACATAAATTCTTAATGTATTTCATTCATTTTTGTTGTCATTAAATCAAGGATATACAAAACACATGGAAAACATTTCTTTATTTGACTTCAAGTCATCATCAATTAAAGTATTAATGAAAGCAGGCCGACAGTTAAAAGAACAAAAAAAAAAAAAAAAAAAAAATCCTACTATTTTGAGTGACATGATAGTAAACGATTAGACGATACATCGCGTACACAACGCCATCTATTGTTCAGATATTACACTATCCGCCAACCGTTGGGGCTCAGACTTTTGTCATGCTTTCGTATTTTTTGTATATAGTCTTTACATATATACGTATATATATATTTATATATATATATATATATATATATATATATATATATATATATATATATATATATATGTATCTATGTATGTATGCATATATACATACATACTTACATACATATATATATATATATATATATATATATATATATATATATATATATATATATATATATATATATATACATATATATATACATATGTATGTATGTATACTAACATACATACATACGTATATATATATATATATATATATATATATATATATATATATATATATATATATATATATATATATAGCCTTCTCTTTCTCTCTCTCTCTCTCTCTCTCTCTCTCTCTCTCACTCTCTCTCTCTCTCTCTCTCTCTCTCTCTCTCTCTCTTCCTCTCTCTCTCTCTCTCTCTTCCTCTCTCTCTCTCTTCCTCTCTCTCTCTCTCTCTCTTCCTTTCTCCCTCTCTCTTCCTCTCTCTCTCTCTT
>NC_091572.1:21636884-21639384 GCF_042767895.1 Penaeus vannamei
TCTCTCTCTCTCTCTCTCTCTCTCTCTCTCTCTCTCTCTCTCTCTCTCTCTCTCTCTCTCTCTCTCTCTCCCTCTCTCCCTCTCTCCCTCTCTCCCTCTCTCCCTCTCTCCCTCTCTCCCTCTCTCCCTCTCTCCCTCTCTCCCTCTCTCCCTCTCTCCCTCTCTCCCTCCCTCCAAGCGGTATGGTGCTGGTCTAGCAATCTTGCGGACCTGCGTTCAATCCCACGCCCAGCCAGTGAATGGTAACCCCGGCCATTCCTTGCACAAAGGGGGAGATTTGGACAAAATAAAACAGGCAGCATGTCACAGCAAAGAATATCCATTGTAACAAATGGAATTAAAACTAAATCTTTAAAAAAATCTTTAAATCTCTCTCTCTCTCTCTCTCTCTCTCTCTCTCTCTCTCTCTCTCTCTCTCTCTCTCTCTCTCTCTCTCTCTCTCTCTCTCTCTCTCTCTCTCTCTCTCTCTCTCTCTCTGCGTATATCAATTGATATACGCAGAGAGAGTACACACACACACACACACACACACACACACACACACACACACACACACACACACACACACACACACACACACACACACATATATATATATATATATATATATATATATATATATATATATATATATATATATATATATATATATATGTGTGTGTGTGTGTGTGCGTGTGTGTGTGTGTGTGTGTGTGTGTGTGTGTGTGTGTGTGTGTGTGTGTGTGTGTGTGTGTGTGTGTGTGTGTGTGTGTATGTATGTATGTATGTATGTATTTATGTATATATACGCATATATTCAAAAATAGTTAATAATGATAATGATTTGATGATTAAATGAAATTGATAAATTAAATAATCAAATGATGGCTAATGATAATTATAATGATTATGGCGGTAATTAAATAATGATGACAGTGATGATAAGGAGAAGGAAAATTATGATCATAATGATGTTGAGGATAAAAGGATGAAATGCTGGCATTGAGGAGGATAATCATGAGATGTTAACGATATCATGACTGCTGCTGCTGATGATGATGAAGACGATGATGGTGATGATGAAGACGATGTTGATTGTATTGATGATGGTGATGATGGTGACATGATGGTGATGGTGATGATAATGATAGAAAAGAATATTATCATTATAATGATGAAAGAGTGATAAGGGGGTGATTATGAAATGCAGACGGTGAGGATGATGAACATGAACATGATAATAATCATTTGATGATGGTGATGACGAAATTAATCGATGCCGATTCGACGACTTTGGCCAGACGGCGAATAGTCCCAGTCGATCGGCGAGTTGTCGGGCGCACCAGCAGCGACTGGTATCGGTCCTGAATTTCAATTTCAGTCGGCAACCCGTTAATGGCCTGGCCTGGTTCATAGACCTGGGCCGTTTCCATTTCTGAAAGACGCCGTGAAAAAAGGTCGGACTGCGGCTACCAGACCTGATGCAATCCAGTGACCAATTTAGTAGAGAGCGACGAGGCAACAGAACCACATAAAACAGAGGAACTAGCTGCAGACGAAACACCTGCGCAGGATATTACGTTTTTTAACCAACTACCAGTTTGCAAATTCTGCCGAAAGCAATATTCACAACTATTTCCAACACCCAGGAGTATAGCACATATGGCTGCGCAGACGAAAAGCTAGAAGTTCACCCACACGATTATCACGAGTTAAAGGCCATGAAGGTGGAAATGCGCACCGAAGGAAAAAAGCCCGCCAAAACAGCCGAAACTGTCTGAGGATGATGAGAAGGACGTCCACTCTGGGTAACAGTCTTTCGCTACAAATAAATAGATAAAATAAATAAATATATACACGGGGTAACAGTGAAAATGATAATAAATAAATAAATAGACAAAATGAATAAACAAACGAATACGAAACGAGGGAGATCGTGTCTTGAATTTGATTAATTATCACCCTGTTATCGATATCAATATCTATCGTTATAAGAAGATAAATAGAGGGAGAGAGACAGAGAAAGACAGACAGACAGAGAGAAGAGAACGAAAAAAACAGACAATCTAACAAACTGTTTTTTCTCTTTATTCCCACAGAAAAAGTGAGTACCGTGCTGCATTTGATATGCCAAAGAGATGTGTGTGTGTGTTTGTTTTATAAATTACACAAAGGTCTTAGTTAACATAAAACTTAACGAACTTATACAAACCGTAGATATAAATGGAAAGGAGCTTCGTCCATTGGAAACAAATGGTATGCATAACAGGAGAAAGTAAGAGTGATTTTAGTGAAATAAGAAAGGGCAATAAGGATTTGTGTTTCTAGATCTCTTCCACCCTTACGATGAAATTTTATTTTGGGAATTTAAAAAATAATAATAATGATGGCTTTGCAATTGATGGGCATGCGGTGTACGGATGAGAATCAAAACGAAGGTTGTCAATTGAAGAAAATCTAACATGCATAAATAATGCTATTATTTGAGTCGTCTTCTAACAGAGGATAGAAATGCGATATG
>NC_091572.1:21651884-21659384 GCF_042767895.1 Penaeus vannamei
TATATATATATATATATATATATATATATAAATCTCCTCTCAAGGACTACTTTACTTCTAACTAATCTTCTATAATCATTTATTATACAGAAAGAGAGAAAAGATTTATCACTCAAAGCATTTCTTGAAGATGTTCCATCTCTTGAACCTCGACTCCCCATCGGCCCAGAGCCTACGCACGCGTTTTTGTGTTTCGGTGATTGCATGTGTAGTGCGCCAGCCATATCCCAACTGACCTCGGACTACTGACGCTTTGCCGACTTCGTGAGAAATTCGGCGAGGAACGTGAGGAACGAGGCAGCCCAGCCTATGAGGAGCAGGAAGAACACGCCCTGAACGTGTTCCAGGGAGATTGCGGTGTTGGAGCGCTCCTCTGACGAAAGTTTTTCTTTACGTTCGAAGTCCGTTCCCAGAAAGTCTTCAGTCTTTATCTGTAAGAGGAGTTAGAGAAAATGAAAGACTAGCAGAGAATCCCAAGTTACGGGTCATGGCTACCAGGGGACTATGTGATACTCTCTTGGGGCCTTGGAGTAATATGAAAATTATAACCGAATTAAACAGAACTTTGTCTACCCCACAGCACGTCCAGATATTTATCACTTAATAACAACAGATTGGTATCTTTTCATAGCGTTCTTGGCCAATAGGTACTGACACCATTACATTATCCATAATTAGTAATAACTGAATCTGAAAAGCTAATAGGCAATGGACATTCTCTACCGGTCGGAGGCCACAGAGTAGAAAAGGTTGGGAACCATTTTTGTATAGAATTGCAGCAGAATCCTGCTTACTGAAGCGGACTCTAAATAGGTTTAAGAATTAACGTAATTCATTATTTGGGATAATAATACTTTCCTCTATTATTTATATATCTTTCCTCATAACTCCCAGCCTATCAATAGTAACATAGTAAAAAAAAATGCGTATCATGGCATCTATAAAGATTTTCACAGATCCTTGTAAGGATTTGGATGCGTAGGAGGAATAAAGGTCACTATTCTCTTGCAACTGCCCACCAACGAGGAATCAAACGGATTTCAGAAAAGCTCTCTCATTGTTAAGAAAAACAACAATCCAAGGGGGAAAGTGTACTGTGTGTAGTCTTAATCATACAATTCTTAAAGTAAATGTCTTATTTATAAGAGAAATATAGCTCAAAAATATATAGAAATTCTTCATACCATATTTACTGACCGTATTAGTGCCTATCATAAGAAAATATATGAAATACCGAATTTATAGATATATGGTACTCTCTACCTATCTAGCTATCTATATCTATCTTCCTATATCTATCTATGTATCAATCATTCTATCTGTCGATCGATCTATCTATCTCTCTGAGCCCCGAACAATGCACAGGGACAATCACCTTAAGCCAGTATTCAATAAGGCCTGATTCGACCAAATGCTGAATGGCCTCGTCAAATTTGTACTTCCAGGCCGTGTTCTTTTGGAAGTACCAGCACAGGTGTCCTGGGTACAGCTGTTCCCGCAGCATGTACGCGTTCTTCACCTGCGGAATGCGTTAGCGACGTGAAATTGACAAAATTGTAATCCTCTCTTCTCTCTCCTTCATTCTCCGTGTTTGTTGGTGTTATCATTATCGTGTATGTATGTGTATGTATATATATATATATATATATATATATATATATATATATATATATATATATATATATATATATATATATATTTATATATATATATACATATATACATATATATACATATATATACATATATATATATATATATATATATATATGTATATTTACAAACATATATTTATATATATAAACATATATGTATATATATAATATATGTATATATATACACATATGTATATATATATACATATATATACATATATATACATATATATACATATATATACATATATATATACATTATATATATATTCATATATATATACATAAATATGTATATATACATATATATATATATATGTATATATACATACATATATATATATATATATATATATATATATATATATATTTATATATATATATATATATATATATATATATATATATATATATATACATGTATATATATACATATATATATATATATATATATATATATATATATATGTATATATACATATATATATATATATATATATGTATGTATATATATATATATATATATATATATATATATATGTATGTATATATATATATATATATATATATATATATATATATATATGTATATATATTTATATATATATGTATATATGTATATATATATATATATACATATATATGTATATATATACGTATATGTATATATATGTATATATCTGTGTGTGTATGTATATATATATATATATATATATATATATATATATATATATATATATACATATATATATATATATATATATATATATATACATATAAACATTCATGCAAAAATAGAGAAACAAAAATATATAGATATATATGTATGGACGGACAAACGTATCAACCTAGATGGATAATATACACACACACCTCCCCTTCATCCCTCGTACCTTATATCTGTCGAATATGTACACGACACTATACGAGTAACTCTCGATGTAGGCGTGGGTGCCGTTGAGCACAGGGTACATGGACTCGTCGTCAGTGGAGTGCAGGTCGAGCCTCTCCCCCAGGGTGCGGTAGTGAGGGTCCTTGGACGTCCTGAGGGCGCCGGGCACGAACTCGCCGTAGTCGTACATGGACACCCTGGGCGGCAGCGCAGTTTTGGAGGAGGAAGGGCGGTGGGATTTGTTTTTCCTTTGGCTTTGATTTTAGCATTATTGTTATCATGATTTTGTTATTATTACTGTTATCAATATCATAATTATCATTATCATTATCATCGTTAACATCACCATCATCATTAATAACGTGTTATTTTTAATCATTAATAACTAGTGTTATTTTTCTAATATCATCAATATAATTACCATAATTATCATTACTGTTGTTGCTCTTTCACCATGATGATCATTATCATTATTATTATTATCATTATTATTATTATCACCACCATTATTGTGCATATCATTATCATAATCATTATAGCTACACAATATTTTTATGCCATTATTTTTCTAAGTAGTAGTAGTAGTAGCAGCTTCACTGTAACTACCATCATAAGATTATCAGTGTCATTTGAGTTATCATTAATAGTATTAGTAATATTACCGTTATTATCAATGCTATTATTAATGAACATTCATCTCAGTCTGTAGCAATATTCCCTGTTATTTAGGGCAAAACCATGACCGTTGACTACTGGCAACCATGTCTCGAGCGACGATGCTTCCGGGACGTACCTGTAATCGCTCTCGGCGAGCTGCTGGACGGTCTGGATGCGTCCGGGGAAGACCGGGATGGTGAGGAAGGCGATGAGGTTGGCCGTGTAGGCGGTGGTCAGGATGAAGCAGTACAGCCACCACGACCCCACGAACAGGCGCTGCCAGTGGGCCTTCGGCAGGCGCGGGATGCTGTTGTTGAACATCGCCCGCAGGAGGTACGGCCACGTGGAGCCCACGCCACCTAAGAAAGGCTCGGGCTGTAACATATCCTGTTGGAAGAGGTAGTATGATACAATAGTTACAAACACAAATGTCATTACCGTTTTATTGCCCTGACCCAGCTATTAGATTTTCCATTGAAAGCGGTACCGAAAGCACTCTTTACCTGTATCAGCATGACGATGACGGTGAGCACGAAGGTGGCTGTGACGGAAGCCCAAACTTCAAGTGTAAAAGGGTAGTAGACACTTCGCCATTTCGGGAGGGAGGGAGGCCTCAAGAGAGCCAGACCAAAGCCTTCGTTCCAGTAGGACACGCTGTGGTCGAAGGCTTCAATCCGCTCGTTTGTGTATCCGAAGTAGTTCACGGTGAAATTCTTGTCCTTCGAGTGCACCATGCCCAGCATTCCAGTCCAGGAACCATTCTCGAAGTCTCCCCAGTTCAGGTCGGGAGGTTCGGTGGTAAGGTGGTACGTGTAGTTGAGACGACGAGCCATCGCATCTAGCATCTCCACCTCCACGCCGTCGCCTTCGCCTTCAGGCCCTGTTTTGGACTGGTGCAGGTAGGGGTAGTCGTCGAACCAAGTCCCGAGCCAGAAATTGTATCCCTCGAATGACGGAAAACGATCAACAAAAATACTTTCGAAGCTAAGAAACGTCTCGGTATTCCAGGGGCCAAGTAACCGAATGGGATTTTCTCTGGCGAAAGGGAAATAGGTATACACATTGATGTGCCTGGCTTTCAACTCATTGGTCCTTTCGCTAGATCCCAAAAGAACGATTTTTTCAGGTCCCTTAAAGCCTTCGTACTGAAGAACTTTCTTAATATTAGTCTTGGTAAATGGGAACACCACCAAATATTTAGGGTTCCACTGCAGCGATACCGAGTCGAAGAAGGGTCGAAAATCCTCCTGAAAGACGACTACATGAACCATGTGGCCTCCTCGTAGCACTGCCGAAGTCTGGTTTTGAGACCACTGATCGCCATCGTGTTCTAAATTTACCAAGACGTGGTCATTCGTTCGGAATGCCTGGAGCCTGAAGAGGCGATCGAGGACCTCAACACCAAGAGAGGGATCGAAGTAAAGGACAGTCTTCCACCCATGCAAAGGACCACGGAGGAGTTCCTGTAGTGTCTGTAGATGCAAAGAAGTGCCAGGGTTTGTTATCTTCGTTGCTAGTGATGGAAGGTTAGCGTGTATCAGCAGAAGGCGAAGAAGAAGAATGGTTCCCAAAAGAATTCCACTTGCGATGCCCATGTCGACGGAGTCCCGTCGTAGAGAAGAATGGATATCACTAACGTTATCATTACGTTTTATTCTGTCAGTCAAAATTTCTGGCATGAAATAGTCATAACGAATGATAGGAACAGCTGAAAAAAGTATACATTTAGTCACACGCAAAGGGTTCGGAAAATTTTATCGTGAAGCTTAACTGCGTGTGTGTTCATAATTACATCAATATTCTCTCTCTCTCTCTCTCTCTCCCTCTCTCTCTCTCTCTCTCTCTCTCTCTCTCTCTCTCTCTCTCTCTCTCTCTCTCTCTCTCTCTCTCTCTCTCTCTCTCTCTCTCTCTCTCTCTCTCACTTTCTTCTCTTCTATCTCTCGCTCTCTCTCTCTCATTTTCAGTATGTGTGCGAATGCGTCTGTTTTACCTGAACTTTCATGTTTGTTAATGAGTTTTGTAAAGCACAAGCGAGTTTGTTTTCCCAGTTAATGCCTGCCTATGTGCAGGTATAAACTGTGGGTGTTTGTGTTCAAGTGTAAAAGTGAAACAAAATGATACAGACACTTATTTATGTCAGCAATGTAATAACATCATGCCCTAAATTGCCATGCTATAGACAATTAATCGGCGCGTACATTCCGAAACTCTTGTGGAGTTAAATTGCCCAGTAGTTCCTCGCACACACGTTTACGTGTGTTGACTATATCATAACTAGCTCGGGGCTTCCCGGCTAGAAGGGCATGTTCCCCACCCTTGCCCAAATGTCTCAACTTCTGTGGGAAGTGACCACACACACACATAATATATATATATATATATATATATATATATATATATATATATATATATATATATATATATATATATATATATATACATGTATGTATATACACGTGTGTGTGTGTGTGTGTGTGTGTGTGTGTGTGTGTGTGTGTGTGTGTGTGTGTGTGTGTGTGTGTGTGTGTGTGTGTGTGTGTGTGTGTGTGTGTGTGTGTGTGTGTGTGTGCTGTCATGATCCAGTTTCTGAACCCCCTCCCCTGCCCCTCACACCAGTCTGCGCGACGTGGCATGTGGGGGAGAAGAGTTGTTGGGAGGGATACGGGAGGTGGAAGTAGGGGCGAGGTCTAACTCGTTGGCTTCAAATGCTATCACAGCGCATCGCACGCATGAATTAGCGATCATATTATTACCTGGTGTATACAATTTTAGATTACGTGATCAATTCTTAAAAGTGATGCAATCATTATGCCAGTGTCGGTGGTGTGGGAGTGAATTCTGCCCTCCAGGTCTCTTGTGGTGGCGGTGTTGAGTAAGATAAATTAAGTAAAGAAAAAAGTGATTGGTGTCACTTAATTTATCCCAATGCCCTCTACCTTTTACTCTATATTACATGTTCTGATGAGTATTCACGGTTGAGCATATTGCGAGAGTGGATATAATTCATTTGTTCTGATGAATAAATTAATTTGCGTGAACAGTAAAACATAAGTGTTCTTAAAGTTACTCAGTTGGAGTGCCATAATCTTACGATTCAATGTGGAACTTACCCAGGTATTCCTGTGAGGGTATAAGAGAATGTAAATTAGGCTTCCAACAGGCTTATTACTGTGGTAGCTAAGGTGTTTTTAGAATCAGTCAGCAGATCGGTATCATGGCAAAGACTATATACGAAAGATAGGAAAGCATGGCAAGCAAAGACTATATATGAAAGACAGGAAGCATGCTATCTAACGCATTTTAAAAGATATGAGGTCCCCGGTCGTCCACCAGCGCCATCTGTTGACTCGACGCCCAACTAAACGCCTGACGTCGTTCAGTGGGGGTGTGCTCACTCGGGCTCATGTTTTTGGTCAGTTCAGACTTATTCAGAGGGGGTTGTGAATAGCTTATTTACTAATAAATAAATGAATAAATAAATATATATATATACACATATATATATATATATATATATATATATATATATATATATATATATATATATATATATATATGTGTGTGTGTGTGTGTGTGTGTGTGTGTGTGTGTGTGTGTGTGTGTGTGTGTGTGTGTGTGTGTGTGTGTGTGTGTGTGTGTATGTAATTCATATCGCATCATGACTTTGTAGTAGCATTTATTTTCTTCATATAATTCTTTCCCAGCCCGAAAGTACCCATTCGGCAATTTAAGGCTGGTTAACAACTGTAAATTGGTAGTTCATACATGCACGGCATACATACGGCGTATACAACATGCCATATACAGAACGCATTAAACCACGTGGCACAATGAACTTGTAGGCCTACAGTCACATAATATTAGTGACATATAATGTATATGATTGTATTGCCAAACATGCATCAATACATAGAAATTGAGTATGATAAATTAAAGAAAATTATTACAATATCTTTATTAGAATAATAACAAAATCTATCGTCAGCTTACGTCAAATTGTAGATTAAGGCTTGCACTCTAATAATAAGTAGATTTTGACCTCTACTCTTGTTTAGACGGGCGTCATGACTTGACACCTTTACCAATCAAAATGATTTAAATATATATCTTGCTTATGTCAATTTAAAGATCACACATCTTAGGTTATATGTAAAAAAAAAAAAAAAAAAAAAAAAAAAAATTACAAACCTTTCTTTTTCCTTGGAAAAAATATGATATTCAAGTTGTTTATTCTCTTCTTTTTTGCTTTTTACAAGCAATACAAGGATAAGACTTCCCTATCAATGTCGGAACTGT